>NC_064307.1:71685959-71990759 GCF_023373825.1 Bactrocera dorsalis | reverse complement strand
ACTTTCAAAATCAGAGGCATAGCGTCTGCAATAAATTAGCCGTTGAAAAGTAAATGTTGCACTGCCATTTGTCGGCCATGTACATACATACATATGTTATAAATGTACATGATTCATTATCTAAACCAATCATGCAATTTCTGAAGAAACTGCTTAATTCCAATTACTGTCATAGTAACTATGACATATGATTTTTCATTCTAGGAGAAATTTTCACGAAATTTTGATTGTCCAAGGCAACAGTGCAATCTCCGAAAAAATTGTTCAAATAGAGTTACTACAGCGTATAGCTGCCATGCTAACTAACCGTTCAAAGTTTTTGTAAGAAATTTATTTTAAACTAATAATATTTGCTAGCATTATATGCTTCATTTTAATTTCTTTGATTTTTTAGTTATTCGTATTTTTAAATGTTTTTATTTTAATTAAGCTGGCAACTTTAAATGCGAAAATGAACTGCTAAAAGCCATAAAATACTTTTAACAATATGCACCTCCAGTCATTGACTGACATAATCTGCTTTCTGTCTGCCATTCCAATTGTTACAAACTTATTTATCGAAGTGTATGCATGTACATTCTCAATTTTGTGGGAATTTATTGAACTTTTACAGTCAAAGTTCATTAAAATAAAGTACAAGCTATTGGTATATGTTATTGTTTTTGCGCTGACGTCATTGAGTTTCATAAGTATGTTTTCTTTACGGATATATATTTTTTTTATTATTTTAGTTTTTATTTTTTCTTAATAAAAATTTAGCTTTGGCATAATCTCTTAATGTTATATAGTGTTAAGTGAGAAGCAATATATAATATAAAATTTAAATGTGTTTACTAAATAGTAGTAAAAATGCTCCAACTGAAACTTCAATTAAGCAGCACTTGCAAATTTTCCATCACAAATCTGGATACATATGCGTATTTTCAATACTAAGTTTTTGAGAAATTTTTGTTTTTTTGTTCTTATTGAACTCACCAGTATGAAAAAAACATAAATTCGTGCTGCCGATTTATTTGCCTTTTTCCTTCATCATACAGCAACAACGTCAACAATTTACGACATCCCAAAAAAATGAGTCAAACCAACCCATACAGGTTTGTTCAATCATTAAACGTGAAAACAATAACAAATGTCAGCAATACAAAAACAAACTGACGCATTAGAGGGTTGCACTAAAAAAAAATATCAATCAAAGGTAAAGAACTGGATATACATGTAATTGTATTTTTTCTTTCTCTTTTAACGCCAAATAATTAGAAAGATAAAAATATAAACAGCATACAATAAAATAATTTAAACAATACAAAATAATTGAGGGTGAAAGATTAATGAACAAAATCGACATATGCTCTTTTTACTGCATTTATAATAATTTATTGACAGTTTCGAATTAGGCGCTTAAGATTTGGTTATATATTTTTAATTATTATTCAATTACGCATCAATTTTTAAACATTTCTTTATAATGCATATAAATTTGAATAATATATAAGAGATTACAATTTTATTTTTTTTTTTTACATTTCAGTGAAAATACTTGGAAAATATATTAAATGGAACTCCAGAAAAAAAAATCAGCTAAAATTGGAATGAAAAATAGGTGAACAGCAGACACAAAAATGAACTATATATTTATATAGGTATGTATATGCATAATTTGTATTTATCAGCATTCAATATTTTGTAATTTAGGTATGTGCTTACCATACATACATATTTGCATATATTTAATTGCTTGTCTACTTTATTTTAATTTGGCCCAGAATTTCCACTGAAAAAACCCATCTCATTTAGGTTACATTCAGTTTAAAGCTAATAACTACTAGAGCATTCAAATTATAGACAATAAACAAATGCATATATGTATGTATTTACTTAGAAAACCCCCGTAATCAACAAAATATTTACATATTAAAGCGGTTGCCTCACATTTGCCATTACTTATATTTTACTACCAAAGCAATTCATAGGCGTGTAATACATAGCACAAAGGCGCGCACAAAATGATAAGTCAATGAAAAATGTATGTTTGTATGTACAACATTGCATTCTATAATATATTGTCAGCCGTAATAATAATTTCATTAACAATCATTAGTGACTTGGGGAATGCACAACCATGCAACAACCTCTCGACGTTTTACTACTAAGATAATGCAGAGACCCTTGCAAAATTCTGAGAAAGTAACTACGATTCAAGAATTCTATGTAATAAACATTTATTCGCATTTTCAGAATATTTTTTATCCACTAACTGATTATTTCCACAATGGATTGTTGATACCTTCAATAACCATGCAATACAATAATTCGAGCTCCGAGGTTTTGTCCCTTGTTTAACTGTTAAAGCTTGTATAGGAAGCTTTCTATGTCAGAAATATGTTTTGAGGTTTGATATAGGCACAGCTTTTCTCAGTTTCGATAAGCACATATACGGAGGCTTCATAATTCGGGGTTGGGCAACCCTAATGTTGCAATCTCGACTTTATCGTAAAGTCTGCAACTTTTTCGTATAGTTTGACATTTTTCATTATTCATACTATTTATTTTGATATACGAGCACTATTTGTGCTCTTTACAGTAACTTGAAATATTCAACTTAGCCAAAAAATACTGTACGCGCTGCGTTCTTTAAGTAACTTAAAGTATTCATCTTAGCCAAAAAATACAATAGAGTCCATTTTTTCAACGAAAAATTACTCAAATATATTTTCTGAATTCCCAATAAATTCCTAAAAAGCATTTCCGCATTTAACTCGAAATATTATTAACCTCTGACATCAAGGTAATAAAATGAGATGTTTCTGATTAAAGTTTCACATAAATTGGTTTGTTATCGAAGAAAAATATTTTTAGAATTTCTTGAAGTTACACTTCATGCCTACAATGCCACTGTGCGGAAGCTATATGTATGCTTGTGAGCACGCTCTTCCAAATATTGCCAGCAATTTGTTTACTTGCTCTTTGTAGTATTGACGATCTGATCTTTGGCACCTGTGATTCCCCAGAAAGCACTGCACCAATACCACTATCACCACAACGCCGATGACAACTACTCCACTTGTGTGCCTCGTTTTATTTTCGCAATTAAGTGCAAAGTATGTACATATGTTTGCAGGCAATGATCTGCCGTAGCTTCAGCATCCCCCTGATTGTGTTCTGTGCCGCAATTTACATTGTGCTTGAGCTTAAATGCTTGTAAGTCGATATGTATAGTATGTTGGTATAGATCATAACATATGTACATACATACATGTATTATTACGTATATTTGTTTGGGGAATTTTTGCGTTGTCTTATCACTTGGTGCCGGGTAAATACATACGACTGTGAGATCATCAACGAGCTGCATGATTTAAGATGTAGATATGTACATATATGTATAGTATACATATACATATATATATGTATGTACGTATGCATCTGTAATCGTGAGTTTTACAGTGCATGTGCTCATCGCCCTAATATAAGTAGTGGTCTAAGTGCGAGTTCTGATTTGACTGTATTAAAATTAAGTGTAAAAATGTTCAAATAAAGAGAAATTTAGGTTGTTTCTGCTTTAGGTTGAGCTGTTGATGTTTCTCTAAATAAAATATATATTCTCTATGAATATTTCATTACTGATATAGTTGCATTTGAATCTGTGTTGGTACTGGTATACCGTAGAGTCTTCCGTATCAATTGTGTTTATTTGTTGAATAAAGGCAGAATCTTAAAGTGGTTTATTGCTTCATTCTCTTTGTGATTTTCCCCATTGCACGTGAGCTTTAAGTAAATAAAAACATGTTTTACTTGATTTGCAAACAATTAATATTTCCAAAGAAATTCATTCAAGTTATCGCGTACGCGAATACACAATATATTCTTTTGAAGGCTTTTGTAAACGATCGGACCTAAGCGTTACATATACATATGTACATACATATACATGTACCAAGTACCTACAAATTTAATGCCTGCATGTTGTTGACTTGTGTTTTTCCCGCTATTCAATTATTAATCAGTCTTTTTATGACAATAGTTTTAATTAAATATTTTTTTACAAATTGACTTCTTTCAAAGTTTTCACTCTTTATATCGTAAACTTTAAGTTTCGAAATGTATCTTGCGATAAAATCATCATCAGTTTCGTTTATAGCCTATGGCTAAATCTAAATTTATAAAAAAAAAAATATTTTATACGTAAAATGACAGCCGCTGGCCTCATATTTTCAATTCTACCACACACGACCGAAGCAGAGTTTTAGGCGCATAAACTTTTCCTCGATATTTTGTGTAGACTCTCACATGTGGAATAGACATAATTTAAATACAAGTAAAAACAAGTAAGGAAGTGCCAAGTTCGGTTGTAACCGAACATTTTATACTCTCGTAACTTGCCAGCATGAAAGCCGGGAAAAGTTTTTTTTGAATATCAATAATGACATCTTGATCGATATTTTCGCTGAAAATTCGCAATAAAAACAGCCATCCACATATTCGGTATCTGGGAGCTTGAATAGCTTTAGTCCAACTTGGACAATTTTTGGTCAATAGGTGGCGCAGCTCAAAAACAAGAAGAGCTTTATCTTCCGCCAGTTTGAATAGCAGTATTCATCCGATCTGAACAGTTTATTCGGAGATTTTAGCGCTGTCTCGGATCTTAAACTATATCAAATTTCGTTTTGACATCTGCTCAAATAAAAATATAAAATAATAAGCATTCTGCAGTCAGATGACCAAACAGTTAACGTACGTAATTGATGTGTACACAAGATAACTATTGAGAAAATCTCGACATCGACAGTTAGTTTATCAAATATGCTAATTACTTTCATGTTTTTTGATCATATATGCATACATACATACATCCATACATAGGGGTGTATACATATGTGCATCTTGATACGTTTATAAACAGATTGAAATCTTACGAATTTTCTGTCGTGAAGACAGTTTTTTTAATTACCGATCGATAATAGCTGCATAAGTTGGAATTATGCCAACTGAACAGCACATATACACGTATATTTGTATGTTTGTATTTTTATATATAATAATTTATACACATATGCATATATTTCCATTCAAAACTTTCCTAGAATTTCTTCGAAACGCATATACAATGTGCTGAATCTAGATGAAAGATATATAAACAAGCGATACATCTACATACTGATGAATCAATAAAAGCGCTATAGTACAATGAACTACTTGAATTCATGTCCGTACAATATATACATATACATATGTGTATGTGCGTATATACTATGTATGTATTTTGACAACACCTGTGTGTACACGCGTTTGTTGATTAAATAAACATTAAAAGAAGAATTCATAATTTTCGAATAATATACTATGTATGTATGTATATAGACAGGGAAGTAGTGCCATGGCAATAAGCATACTTTTGTTTACTTTCAATACGCAAAAAGTACATGAATAATAATTTTTACAATAAACTGTTATTAATTATATACAATCATGATTCAGTGTGAAAAAATGAGTACACTACTCTGCTTATATATTTCTATAAAAAAAGTGCAGGTAAATGACTTTGAATATATAATAGGCTTGCAAATTTACATACATACATATATTTACACAAACACTTACATACATATACAGTAGAAAATTTTTGGTGGCAGACAGACTAGGTGTTTCGTACTAAAAAACATTAAATGTGCTGCTTCGAAGCTAACATATTCTTGCATTCTTTTAATATTTTATATGAGACTCCTTAGTTTTGAGCTTATAATTTAATTTAATATAATTGTAAGGGGTTACATGGGTTTTCTTCAGCAAAAAATACCTATTTTCAAAAATTTTTTTTTGTATGGAAAATATATATATTTTATTAAAAAAAATTATTATTCCAAGACACATTATTTACAAAGATGGGTTTCCTTCAGCAAAAAAGGCCTATATTCAATAACTCCTTTTTTATAAAAAAATAAATATTTCATTCAAATTTTTTATTATTTAAAAATACATATTTTGCAAAGATTTTGTGAAATTTTTAAAGTTAATTATTCAAAACTTGGCCACTACAACGACATTTCCGAAAGTCTGTCGGTAAAAAGCTGCCTCCGCATTGACAGAGGTCTTCTAAGGGAATCATCCAAAGTAAAAACAAAAAAAAATAAGTTTGATTTTCCACGCTGGTTTTTGCAAACCAGTTCACGTTGAACGCAAATTTCCAGCTGGGACGTGGTTTTATCTGTATGTCTTTACAGAAGCCAGCATACATATAATTCTAAGAATACAACCGTGAAATTTGGCTTCTATTAATTCTCGCATTAGTCAATTTCATGCCTAACACGCGGTTTAACATCAAAAGTCTTGTTGTTGGAATTATTTCACATTTTATTTTGTGTTTATTTTTATAAATTCTAATGTAAGAAGAAGCACAATACACATACTTAACTAATATTCAACTTTTTTTTTTTTACTTTTACATTGATTACCGTTAGCTATTTGTGTTAGCTTATACCCTCTAGCACTCAATTTTAACTGTGTTGTGCATACTATTTATTTTTTAACATGGGCTCTGAGATTTTTCACAAAAGCAGCCTTGTCGGAATGGTTAGTGGTATATTCTTGAAAAAAGTATATATAATTAAAATAATTATAATATTTGAATGACTAACTTGCTGTTTCCTCTTAATCGAGGTTTGTAGTGCAATATTTGCTTAAGATTTTAATCTTTTGCCAAACCATCTTCACTGCAAGATTTTCGATAACCTTTACTCAAGCTTAGTAGCCTCAACCTTCATATTTTTGTCGTGCCAAATTTTTGTTGTTTAAAAATTGATCTGCTGCATTCAGAAAAAATTCTTGAATTTTGAGAGTATTCTAATCATTGCTACTCTTGAATAAGAATATAGTTGTGTATTTTGTGTCCTTTCTTTCCTTTCCCCGACCTCAGATCGCCCGTCAATTAGTTTTCCTTTAATATTAGTTATTTCATCTTTCATTTCCGATGAATCTCATTCTACTTTCAACAAAGCTAGCTGGTCTATCAAAAAAATTTGTATATATAAATTTTTCCCAAAAATTTGGGGTTATGTGGCAAAGTCTATATACAAAAGTTATATAACATTTTAGCATCTACAACATTGCCGTATAACTTTATTGTATATATTATCTGGCAAATATAGAAAATCACACCTGATACTTTTTTGTAGTCACTGTATTATAACAACTTTAATTACCATGAAGCACTTACCTTTATAGCTTCAAAATTTCGCGAACACTTACAAAGTACCGTTAGAGATAAAGTGTCATTCAACTGCAAATTTTTTGACTTGTTGAAATATGCATGTGTGTATGTACTTGTATGTATGTATGTATGTAAGGTCCCCGGCTTGCTTATTCAATATACTTCAGTTGCTTGAGTTTTACCTACGGCCACCCACAACAAAAAAGTAACAAATTCGCAACGCGTTCTGCAACAATAAATCTGCTTATTAGCCAAAATAATGCTAATGAAAACCTGGAATATCGTTAATGCACGCAAGCGCTAAACACACGCCTATAAATACTTGGCATTTTCGTTCACACTTCCTTTACAAAACATTACACTATTCGTACCAAATTAATTACTGTAAATTTCAGGCGAAGCGTGTGTTTGGCTAAAATAGTCATAAAAGAATACAACTCCTGCGATATTTCCTTGAAGTTTTAGTAAACGGCTAATTGGCTGCTTTTTACAAGCAATGACCAAATAATTTGCCAGCAACAATTTTTGGAAAGGAACGGAAAATGAAAACTTACCTAAAGCGCAGGTGCAACTTTCCAATATAAAACTTTAGTGAAAAAAAGCGTATAAAAATATGTTTAAATTTAAAATAAAAGAAACGAAAATTTGATAGCATAAATACACACATATACATAAACAAAGTTACGAACGGGACGACGCAGGCGCACAAACTTAACGCCACATACATTATGCATGTACTGTAAGTGGCAGCAGAGTGCATTTTTGATAGAAGAAAGGCAACATTGGCGTCAATGACCATAAAATTCATTAAATTATATCAGCCACTACGAATTGGTTAACTCGCCGAAGTATTTGATATTTGCTGCTGAATACGATTTTAATGCGAACGAAATTTCCAAATTTACACCCAAAATTTCCAGCGCAATAACAGTTATAAGACATACATAACGAATCTACATACAAACCTGCACAGTGTGTTGTTGCGCCCAACTAGAGTTGCGACGCACAGATAAAATGTCTGCTGGTGATTATCAGCTTCGTGACATGCCATCCATGTCGATGTGATGCGCCGCCGCGGCGTTGATCGGCTAGTAACGGCAAGTGGAGACAAGGCAAGATAAGGGATTTGTTGGAATGTTGGCATGCATTCTAGTCAGGCTTTCGTTGTCTGCGCGCTGTTACAGTTACATACCGATTCATTTGAAATTTGCATAAATATTTTTTTTTTAAGTTTTTGATCAAAGTTTTTTTCAGTGTGTTTTTGTGTGTTGTACTCTGTTCACGCGGAATTAAGCTGTGTTTAAAGCTTGGTTGGTATTCTCCAGATCACCATTCCATTTTTGAGCTAACGATTTCTATACGTTATAGAAAAATAATCTTGACCATTAGTTGAATATCAAGAGCCGTTTTCTGGTTAGCAGCCAGTTGTTAACTATGTTGTGGTTAACTTAACCAAGACTCGGTAAAGAACACTTTTTTAACCAGAACTTAACTGACAGATGGATGCTAATCAGACTTCGAGAAAACTGACTGATCCTAACGCTAGGACTCTACATCCAATTGGCAGGAAAAAAATATCGTCGGTATTTATTTTTGTATCTATTTTTTATTAGATTCGCTTATCGCACAGGAACAGCTGTAAACTTTTGGTCTTCTTGGTCTTCTCTGTCTAAAGCAATGTCTTTCATCCCTTTCATTCGAAAAATTTGCTAATCCAATCCAACTATGTTAGGAATTGAATTCAATTGAACTGGCTGTTGTGGTTTCGTTCTGAATACTATAGCAAGTTAAGCTCCTACTTATCCAGAATCGACCCAGATATATCAAACATATGTTTAGCATGCAACGCGTCTAAACATCTGAAACCCTCTTCCTATGGTCCGACTGCGTCGAAACAGCACGTTTCCTGGGCCTACCGTTGGTTACAAACCGATTCATTCGAAGTCTTTACCATCCTAACGGGAATTAGGTACCCGTTATAACAACTACATCCCTTATATTCGAAAATTTTTCATTCTATGACACTGAGTGCTTTACAAAAAAACGTATTCGGATTTTTGATCCACCCTAGTATTTATACCATATAGTATATATGATAATCTCCATTTTGGTTCAATGGATTGTAGGGCCATTGGGTTGCTTAACCCCACTTCAACGAAAGAAATATGTGCACAAACACATACACACATGAGTATCAGAGGCTGCCGCAGGCGAATTGGCTCATTGACCATTTGAGATTTTTGAATATATTGTAATTTGGCGGCAGGTTGTTGCTTTTTCCTATGTTAATGAATTGAACATCGCTCGTCCACTCTCGCATGCGTGCTTTTATTTATTATTGTTGTTGTACAGCGTTCATTATTGTTATTGTTAAAGTTGTTGTGATAGTGTCGCCAAGTGTTGCTTTAACTCTACTAAAAATACAAAGCACCAATACAGCGGGATATACATATGTACAACAACACTCCAAAGTAACAACAGCAAGTCCGCGGTTAACAGTGAAAAGGCTAAAACGCATTAACTTTTAGCTATTATCGGCATTTATTTTTTGTATCTATTTAATTTCATTTTATTCGCTTTTATTGTTGTTGTTGCTTTTTTGTAATTTCGTCCATTGCCTGCTGTCTTGGGCGCGTTCTTAGGTGAGTGCGCCATGGCAAAGAAACGCAGTCGAAAGCAGAAATTCCGAATTTACAATAACTATACAGTTTTTTTGATTTCCAAAGAATTCATTGACCTTTCTCTTTTTCTATGGCGCTCTCACGCACACAGCGTTTTTACATATGTATGTATGTATGTTTTTTGGGTGTTTTTGTTAGCCAAGCTAACTCATAACAACAAGGCAAGCAATCGATCGCTGACGCTAGGTATTGAAAAGGGAGACGGTTCGGCGGGTGCGCTGGCTTAAGCAATAACTAAACAAGCGCCCAAAAAGTGTCCGCACGCTAGAGCGTACTATAAACGAAAACTACACCAACAACCATCAGAAACCAAGTCAGCTGTGCGACGTAGAGTGTAACGCACGAACAAGTGGCTGGGCTTCACTTCAGGCCGAAACCGCCGTCTCAGCGGCTTAAATGAAGAATAGACTCTTAGCACCGTTCTTGCTCGCGATTGTTGTTTCTGTTTTTTATATGTTTTTTATATTGTGCTTACGGTTGCCAATATTTTTTGTATGTTTTTATAGTTGCGCTTTGTGTTGTTGTTTTGATAGGCGTTGTTTTTCGGCAAGTATGTAGGTTGTTGCTTCCTTTTAAAATTTTTGTTTTTTTTTTCTTCATTAATTGCATTAATTTGTTTATATAATTAATTGATTTTTGTTCACTCAAAAAAGCATTGACCACATGAGCTCACTTGGTTGGCTGTATTTTTATTGTGATTATGTGGGCAAAAAATAGTAAGACTTTATAATTTTAACTTTGCGCAAGAACCCATTCGTCGCTATGTATAGGGTGGGCCATATAAAATTTGAAATTTCGAAGATAGGGCGTAAAAGATTGAGTGTAGTGTTTGCTGTATGGCACGTAGCGCCGTCCTGCTGGAAGCAAATGTTGTCCAAGTCTTCCTCTTCAATTTGCTTGAAGAAAAATTCGATTAACATTGCGCGATATCGCTCACCATTGATGGTTACGGTTCCTTCTTCATTTTCGAAGAAAAATGGGCCCATGATTCCACCAGACTAAAATCCGCACCATACAGCGATTCGACGATTACGTGCGGGTTTCCTGTGCCCCAAATGCGACAATTCTGCTTGTTAACGTAACCATCGAGGTGGAAATGAGCCTCGTCCGAAAAGACGATTTTTCGGTCAAATTGACCATCCTCGATCAAACGATCTTCTGCCCAATTTGCGAACTGTAGAATAGTGAAAAGCAACCCATTTCGTAAATTTTAGACTTTTGACTGAATATCTGTCACTTTCCAAATGGTATTTGACGTTTCCAATGTCGAAATATAGATAATTCAAATTTTAAACGATGGCCCACCCGTTACATATGTACATACTTATGTATATGTATACTTTATAGGATTTCTGACGTTTAACTTGACGATATAAACTTCTCACTGTCCATACAAAGAGTTATGGTCGAAAAAAATAGTAAATTAATTAAAATAGTTAAAAAATAAAATATAAAAAAATAAAAAAATGGCGCCGTTTTGAAAAAAATTGAATTTTACGCCATTTTAGTGTTAATTCTAAAGGTTGCTAACAATTCTATCTGCAAGCCGCTATTTTTATTGCCTATATCCTTCACACTTCTTCCTTAATAAAGAAGAGCAATATTTTTTTATTTTAACCTTTATCGACTTTTTCACACACACATATACTCACTTTTTAATTGTAAACGCTTCCCACAATGCGGCATCCATTCTTGATGGGCTTTACAAAGTCAGTATCACTGGCGCATTGTGCTTTTGTAATCCGCACATTGGCGGGCGTACAGTAGCTACACTTACAACAATAAGGCGTTGCTGTTGCACTGTTTCTTACAATTTTTTAACAAATATTTACAAAAGTGTTTTGTTCGAAAGTCTATGTTTAAACACGTGTTTTCACATTTTTGTGTAAATATATGCTCTCTTTCTACATTTCTACAATTTAACGCAATCATTTCTTTTCCGCGTGCATAACTGTCTTTTTTGAGTTTTATTTCTTTGTATATCTGTACATAAGTATATAAATTTATTGTATAAGTATGCACACATGCGTTTGTGTATTTAGTTGTGATCCATTTTATAAAACTTGCATAGCTGTTCTATATTTTTCTACTAATGTCCCGGCATTTTAGTTGCTCTCCTCCATATTTTGTGTTTTTTTTTTTGGTTTGGTAAATAATTACACACATTCGTTGAAAACGGCGCTGTGTCCTAAATAACATAAATTACGCCAACTGACTGACTATAGTGGACTCAGCTGTGGCATTGTATTGTATCTTTAAATTAATGGCTTTTTAAATAACTATTTCCACCATTTCATTTACTGTACTAATTTCAACAAAATCGAAGACAAATTGTGTAAAAAATTCAACAGCTTAAACATTTCTAAGAAACACATTCATTAAGAAATGTATTCAAAGTTCGAGATATGTTTGAGAAAGGTTAAAGATAGTAAGCAATCACGATTACTGAATGAATATGATTTTTTTCCTTCCTGGCTTGCAAGCTTCTCCATCCCATATAATAATAATTTTTATTCTTACTTTTTCATAAGCGTCGATTTTTTCCCAAAATATTTTCACCCGCAAAAAAATTTTAAAATATACAAAAAGCATTTAAAATGTGTTAAATTTACTAAAAGTTTATTTGCTTGTAAAAGATAACCAAAAATTATTAATTCCAATTTTAATATGTAATGATTTAAAAGTTGCTTGCATCATTTATACTATTTATACTATTTATGTCTAATATTGTGTATTTCTCTACTTTCAGCTCTTCCTATTGCACACTTCATCCAGTTTCCGGCGCCAATGCATTTACATGGACACCAAACTATTAAGAATACAAACATGTTTCATTTTAGCTTATTTGTAATAGCTATTATATTATTTTTTTCTCAAATTAAATACAATAAAATTTAAGAAAATTTTGTAATATAAACAATTTAATTTTATGTAATATTAATTATTATAAAATTTTTTCTCAAATAAAATACAATAAAATTTAAGAAAATGTAATATAAACAATTTAATTTTAAGTAATATTAATTATTTTAAAACTTTTTCTCAAATAAAATACAATAAATTTTTTTAATATAAACAATTTAATTTTAAGTAATATTAATTATTTTAAAATTTTTTACAAATAAAATTCAATAAAATTAAAAAAAAATATAAATCAGTGCATTTTGTTATTTCGCTTTGGCACAAGTAGTAAGTGTTCTGTAACTAACATCTCACTATAGCAACATTACGCTACTTTACCAGCTCGGTTGATTACAGCGCCTCTGTCTGAATTTCGTTGCATACACCAGAGGCGCTATGTAACAGCGGCACTGTCTTACCGACTCTGTGTTACCGACCCTGTTGATTACAGCGCGTCCGGCCGAAAATCGTTGCATACCTTAGAGGCGCACTGTTTTGCCGGCAACAGTTTGGCGGCCACTGTAGCTGCAAAATAGCAGCCACCTTCTGTGCCGTTCTGGGCGCCTAGTACATTTTGCCAATTTGGGGAAAAGCAATTTTTGTCGATTCTCGGCGTCGCTGCCGGCGTCGCGCAGCAGCGGGTTGAATATTTAAAATGCTTATAAAAAGAGTAGGAATTGGCCGATTTTAACAAAATTTGGTGGAGTTTTTTAGAAAATTATTTAAAAAAAAATGGCATCAAAATTTTTTTAATAAAAATTTTTTTAAAAAAGTTTTTTAATAAAAATCTTTGAAAATGTTATAATACGCATTATTTTAATATAATTGGTTTTAACAAAACTGTTTTTAATAAAATTGTTTTTAATAAAAATATTTTATAATAAAAATTTTTTATTAAAAACTTTTTTTGTTCCTTTTTGAAATATTTCTATAATTTCTTGCTCTTAAATGAAATGGGCGATTTTTATTAAAATTGCTGGAATTTTGTAGAAAATTATTTTATAAAAAATGGAATTAGACTTTTTTAATAAAAATATTTTTAATAAAAAACTTTTTAATAAAAAACTTTTAATGAACAACTTTTAATAAAAAATTTGTAATACACATACTTTTAATAAAATTTTTTCAATAAAAACTTTTATAATAAAAATGTTTTATAATAAAAATTTTTTATCAATTTTTTTTTTTTTTTTTGAATAATTGCTGGAATTTTGTAGAAAATTATTTTATTAAAAATGGAATTAGACTTTTTTAATAAAAATATTTTTAATAAAAAACTTTTTAATAAAAAACTTTTAATAAACAACTTTTAATAAAAAATTTGTAATACATATATTTTTAATAAAATTTTTATCAGAAAAAACTTTTATAATAAAAATGTTTTATAATAAATTTTTTTTATTATTTTTTTTTTTAATTGCTGGAATTTTGTAGAAAATTATTTTATTAAAAATGGAATTAGACTTTTTAATAAAAATATTTTTAATAAAAAACTTTTTAATAAAAAAATTTTAATAAACAACTTTTAATAAAAACTTTGTAATACACATATTTTTAATAAAATTTTTATCAGAAAAAACTTTTATAATAAAAATGTTTTATAATAAAATTTTTTTATTAATTTTTTTTTTTAATTGCTGGAATTTTGTAGAAAATTATTTTATTAAAAATGGAATTAGACTTTTTTAATAAAAATATTTTTAATAAAAAACTTTTAATAAAAAACTTTTAATAGAAAACTTTTAATATAAAATTTGTAATACACATATTTTTAATAAAATTTTTTTCAGAAAAAACTTTTATAATAAAAATGTTTTATAATAAAAATTTTTTATCAATTTTTTTTTTTTTTTGAATAATTGCTGGAATTTTGTAGAAAATTATTTTATTAAAAATGGAATCAGACTTTTTTAATAAAAATATTTTTAATAAAAAACTTTTTAATAAAAAACTTTTTAATAAACAACTTTTAATAAAAAATTTGTAATACAAATATTTTTAATAAAATTTTTATCAGAAAAAACTTTTATAATAAAAATGTTTTATAATAAAATGTTTTATAATAAAATTTTTTTTATTAATTTTTTTTTAATTACTGGAATTTTGTAGAAAATTATTTTATTAAAAATGGAATTAAACTTTTTTAATAAAAATATTTTTAATAAAAAACGTTTAATAAAAAATTTGTAATACACATATTTTTAATACATTTTTTTTAATAAAAACTTTTATAATAAAAATGTTTTATAATAAAATTTTTTTATTAATTTTTTTTTTTTAATTTTGTAGAAAATTATTTTATTAAAATGGAATTAGACTTTTTTAATAAAAATATTTTTTAATTAAATTTTTTAATAAACATTTTTAATTAAAAATTTTTTTTTTAATAAAATTTTTTTTTTATAAAATTTTTTTTTTTAGTTTTTCGACCTTTTTTTTCTGTAAAATGCGCAATTTACGAATAAATGAAACACATATTTCTGTTAGTGACATTAAAATATTTTTATTGTATGTATATTTTTTTTATTCAACTTAAACTAAATTAATTAAACAAATTATTTGATAATACATTTATTTACACATTTTTTAAATAAAATAACTATAATATAGATTATACTTAAATTTAGTCAACAATTTCAGCTGCTTTGATCCATTAACATAATTTTTGACGTACAAACATTTACTATAATTTGCTGAACATGAAAAATAAAGTATGTATTTAAAAGAAAATTAGGGTTGAAGAGTTGCGGTTTAAATTTTGCATATTAACTAAAATTTAATTAGCACAATTTTTTTAAAGAAATTTATTAATTTGGTTATAAATTGAGCGTTAAAAATTTAGTCCAAAAAATAATAGAAAGAACAAGCGAGTTTTAACAAATTTTTAGAAAATTAAAAGACAAAACTTTTATAAATCACGTGAAAACGATGAGTAATAAATAAAAAAAAAAAACAAAAAACAATTATTAATTGAAAACTAGGCTTTAAACCTGAAAGTGAAATAAATTATAAAGTGTATAAAATCATAAATAAATTAGGCATTCATAAATATATAGTTATTGAAAATATTTTGTACTAAAAAAAAAGTTCGAAATTGGCAGCTAAAATTGTTTCCTCGACAATTTCGTTGCGTTGCAAGAAACAGTTAAATTGAACGTACTTAAAACTGACAGCTTAACTACTTGATAAATACATACACATAATTAATTATATGCTAATTATAAAAATATAGGCACTCAATATGAGTCAATACTGGCTTAACCGCTAAATGCACTTCACTGCACGAAATTGAATTTAGCAAAGCACTTACAACAACAATTGTAAAAAAATATATTACTTTACTGTAGATCAATGTTCTAATCAACATATTCGAGTTGAATATGCTACTTGAATTACTACTTTTTTATTTTTTGTATTAAATTACTATCCTTTACTGTTTTGTGGCAGACTTAGCGCTCTGATGGCACACAAAATGATACTATGCAATGTTCCACGATGAGTCTCATGTTCACAAGAACTACTTTAGTTATACAATTAAAGCACATACAAATGCATGTGTAGCTTAAGACGCGTCTTTATTAGCTGCCAGGGAGCGTAGAGCACATTTGAGCGACCAAAGGTACGAGTTTACTTAATAAATGAAAGGCACACAAGCTTACCAGACTCCGGAGTCCACAGCGCTCACTAGGCAACAGCGCGCATATGTATTTGCAGCTGCTGCTTCTTCACGCTCTCCGCGCGATTTGGCGCGCAAGTTCCACTTGTCACCACTAGAACTTCTCGTCGTCGATATTCGAGCGATAGTTATTCAGCTGATGCGAGTTCCGCTTAAGCGTGCCCGTCTCGCAGTCATTGTAGGTCTTCGCCAGTACTTTGGGCGTGTGATTGTGCGCCATATTGTTGCGCGTCAGCGTGCCCGTGTTGCAGCTCTTCGACGGCGATGGTGAGCACATATTGAAACTGGACTGTCGCTTCACTTTCGGGCGCACCTCGTAGATCTGCAAATTTAGAGACTGCTGATATTTAGAACTTATTTTTATTGTGCTTGATTTGGGCATATGTGTGATAACTTACATCTTTTGTGGGTAGGCTGGAATACTGATTGGCATAGGAGTCATAGCTAGGCGCTGCCGGCGTGTTATTCTTATTCAACGCCAAATCGACGGGTTTTATGAAACGTTTAGTCAGATAGAATGTAGCGATTATAGTGATGACGTAGATTATGGAACAGAGTAATATGATCCAGGGCCAGGAGGCGCTGGAGCTAAGGCGTAAGGCTGCAAGAGAAACGGAAGTGTAATTAAGACATGAGTGATTCGTGAGTAATTTTGGGAATGCAATTTTATTAAGTAGAAGCTGCTTAACTAGCTCTACTTTTTTTTGTTGAAACACACCTTCATATTCGCTCGGCACACAAGCGGTCTTCTCGAATTCCGCACCACGGCACTCGGCCCCTGTTGGTACATCCACCATACACTTACGATGTCTGATGCGTATGCCCTCACTGGAGCATTCCGACCAAGGACTCCACGTGCTCCAGCCAATAAAGTCTGTAAGTAATAGAAAGTTTGTCAAACTACTAAGCAAAACGAAATTAATAACAGTGCGGCACTTACCGGTACAAGGTGCCATGGCGCACTTTTCCTCCTCGATCGCTTTGCCGTTGCATAGTTTATCGTGTCCGCCTAAGCAGCGGCGAGTGCGTCGCCTCAAACCCATGCCGCATGTAACCGAACAAGGTGACCAATCCGTCCAGCAACTCCATTCATGTGTCTGCACCACTTCATTGAGGTTCGTCGCTGGCACCACCGCCGCCTCTTCACAGGCTTGTATATTGCAGACGCGTGCCTGTGTGGCATGACGTCCACGATGCTTGCCACTGCCGGGGCCATCGCGTAAACGATATTGCATGCCACCGCCACAGCTGGCGCTGCAAGGACCCCATTCACTATGCTCTTCACGTTCTTCGGATACTGCAGACGAGCTGCCCGCTGACGCTACAGTTGCGCCATAAACTTCATGATGACGCTGACAACTACCGTCCGCATGACAAGTGCGCGTCTCTTCCTTAGCCAATGTTATGCGCAAACTATTCACATCTGTGCTGCTGCCACGACAGGCGTACCTAAAGCGGCGCTCCACAAATGTGCCACTTGTTTCGGTGCTTTTGCGGCTGTCATTGTATTCCACCAACCAAGGTGTCCACGAACTTAACCTCTTCACTTCGGGGCAGGCATGCACATTGCAGACTTCGTAGTCGATAGCACAGCCAGGACACTCCTGTCCATCGTTCTGTGGCACCGGATCGTTGCATTCACGGCGCCGTATGCGAAAACCGCCACCGCATTGTGTGCTGCATTCGCTCCACACGCCCCATGGACCCCAGCCGCCGTCGATGGCTTGCAGCTTGGGCGTGGGACAAGGTGGCAAATGGCGGCAATACATTTCTTGATGATCATCACCGACACAAGTGCGTCCGCCATGCGCTGGCTTTGGGTTGCCGCACGTGCGTCGACGTGTTTTAACTGCGATACCACAAGTTTGTGAGCATGCAGACCATTCCGACCAGTTAGTCCAATCACCATGCACCGTGCAGTTTGTTACTTCCGTGGTGATGCCATCACAGCTGCGTCCTCCATTTTGTGGTTGTGGATTGTTGCATTCACGCGTGCGGCACATACAGTTACCATCATCATCGCCGTGCTTCTTGCAATTGTACCACTCCGACCACGTGGACCAAGCACCATCGATGGGCGCATTTAAAATGGGACATTGCAAAGTGTCCGGTTGCAGCCAGAATTTATTCAATTGTTGTACCAGCTCTTGTGGCGTGCAACGCTCAATCAACTCATTCCAACCGCAATAAGGATCCATAGCGTTTAAGCAGCTGCTCTGCGACACATGACGACTGCAACGTTGTGCCGGTATGCGTATTAGTGCCTGTTCGGTGCCAAGATAGAGCGACTCTGTAACTTTCAAGTACTCCATTTTCAAAATATCACTGTCCGCACCATTATACTCCGCCGACTGCCAGACTTCAATCAGACAAGTTTGCGCGCGTCGTTCCTCGAGCTGATGCTTGACGGAAAGCTTCTTAATACGTTTGTCATCGGTCGAAACGAACAGCACATGCACCTTTTCGGTTTTCGTTTGTAGCGTGTCCAAAGAAATGTGCTTGAAGCGTTCCAATTTGGAATAATACAGTGGTTGTTCGGTCATCGGTTGCACGGCGTGCGCCATCAGTTGGAATTTCGAAGACTCGAGCAGACGTTTGTAGCGCATGTCCGGCGCTGGCGTCTCGCACTGG
Organism: Bactrocera dorsalis; assembly: GCF_023373825.1. Taxonomy (NCBI): domain Eukaryota; kingdom Metazoa; phylum Arthropoda; class Insecta; order Diptera; family Tephritidae; genus Bactrocera; species Bactrocera dorsalis. The sequence continues at coordinate 71,971,666 of NC_064307.1, read as the reverse complement.
AACTGGCTGCGATGTGGCATGTCTACGATGCGCCAATCGGAATCAGCGGAGTCCTGATAACGGAACGGACCATCAAATGCGGCATTTATAGAGGTGAGATTGTAGGAACAGACTGCTGAACCGTGTATGCTATTGCTATGTAAGGTAATTTGAGGAAATATTTAGTTTATTATTATCTATTTCGAGTTTTTTAATTAAAAACTTAAACGCGATGAACTAATTTCAAGAACTTAAGAAATTGTAACAGTACTTACGCTGGTGTCGCAAAGGTCGCATATAGTACATCCTCATCGGCCGAGTACGTCATGCCCTGTATTTCATCGAAGTAAAATGGATATTCACCGGGAAGCGAGCAATTCAAACGCGCCTTAACAAAGGAGGTCCAACTATTCTTCAAAATTTGATCGCCACCAGCATCATTTTTGCAAACTCTGGCAATGCGCGAGTAGATAATCTGCAGAAAGACAGAACAAAAGTTTCTTTTATTGAAGATATGCCACTTTATAGGTTTTGACTACAGCACTCACCTTGCCCCAGCTACTATACTCCACAGCCGGTTCGCGGAAGAGGAAATAAACGAAGTTGCCCGCCTCAAAGCTGCCCACAAAATGTGGATTGTTCAGCCAATTGTTGTTGTACTGTTGCGTGCGCACAATGTGGCGATAACCGAACTGTAAGGAAATTCAGAGAAAAGTAATGATTATTAAAAATACGTAAACAGTTTAGTTCAACGAACTTACGATTTTCTTCGGCTGCACTTCGGTGCGCAAAATCGCCGGATCACCACCCGAGAAATCTGTGGCGGTGGCTACAAACATTTTATCCGTGCTGGACATTAGACTCGTGATGCTTGATTGCGGATTGAAGGGACACTTTCCCACACCGTTATCATAGGCCACAATGGTAAGGTTCTCCATCTAATGCGAAACACAAACAAAGTAAATGAAATAAAGCATGCAAAGTGACAGCACAAGACAAGCAAAGCGCTTACGAAATGCAATGAGTTATTGATTGCCGCGTGAATTAAGCAAATACAGCTAATACAGCGCGCGCAACCAGCAATCAAGCATGTAAAGTGCAACAACAAGCCAAAGCAGCAAGCAACAACTGGTAAACCCACCAGCTTACATGCAACTTGCAACTTGCTAATATTTGCTGTTAATGTTTATTACACAGGTTATTCATTTCGAATTGTTTTTGTTTTTTATGCGATTTTTTTATATTTTATTAGATTTTGCTGTTGTGCACTTATGCCAACGCTGCTTGATTGCTGGTTGCGTTGATTGTTGTTGATTGTCGTTAGCTTGTGCGCTTGTTTTGTGTTTTTTTTTTTTGGTGTGAATATGTTGCGGTTTTTCGCTTATTGCTTAAGACACATATGTGTCTGAGTACCAACCTGGCGCCATGAACATTGCGGCTGAAAGGCGTTCGTCCCACACGCGTACAATTGATTCTCACCGTAGCTCTGCAGTACGCGCACATAGTTGCGACACAAACGCTCCGACTGGCCTTTTACCTGACAAATGCCGATCTGTTCGGGCGGCGCTGCCCAAACGGCACGTTCCAGTGGCTCCAAATCGAAGGACATGCGATAAATTGAGTCGCTGTAAATATGTCGCAGAGAAAAAGCGTAAAAAAATAATTGGTTATTTTTGGATTTCATGCGAAATAGTCAACTTAAAATGTGTGTGGTTGTTAGGTTTCGTGCAATAGAGAATATGTTGGAAAAAAATTAATGTGTTTATATGGACATGCTTGAGGGATTTATGCGTTTTAAGAGTGGCTGTGATGGCTTTTGGGCACTTTTAATTTTATGTCTTTTAATTCTAATCAGGTGTTTGTTGAAGTGAACAAGTTTATAAACGAATCAAAGCAAATATTACCATGGCTATGACTATGCGTATGTACAGTTGGATGTTGTAACTTTTGGGAAAGTGCATAAAATTACCAAATTATTACGACAAATAGCTGGATTTACCAGGCATAAAAATTGAACTGAGCTTACTTTGTCAATGGATGTATGACAGCATCTACATCTATTGACAAAATGCGAAAAAACTTTTTCGACTACCTAATATATTCTGTTCAGGGCATAAAAAGAGAAGACTTGAGTTTCAAAATCATCCTATTTTCGAAAATACCCTCTGGATCCTCTTATTTTGATTTCTTTTAAGATGTCCAACCAGGAAAAAGTACAATAAAAGCAGATATGGAGGTAAATGAATATTTTAAAGGTATCGGCGGTGGTAATAGGCGCAAAGAAAGTGTAAGTTATAAAAAGTTATTGATGGGATGTGGAATATTTAGTACTGAAAGCTTAAAACTTTCATTATGAAATCTGTTTTGTGTTTAGTATTTGCAAATTATTTTCTCCTTCGCAGTAATATTTAAAACTCAATTCAACTTTGCGTATCGAAGGCCGAATTTTTGTGCCCCGATATCTACTTATCTGCTGCCCGCATCAATATTTTAAAGTAATTTAACACTAATCCTGCCAATGGCTTGGCAAAATTTGCCATTCAAAGTTGAACAATGTGTCTGACCTTAATTCGCTACAAATCAAATTGCTTATTTAAAGGTGTTGCCACACCAGCAAATTACAAATTAAATTTGCTGTTTAAATAAATATAAATATACATATGTAGCAGAGATTAACGCCTTCAAGGTGCCGTACAAATATTTATTGCAAATCAAAAACAAAACATAAAAAATATTTAATAGCATAACTCATAGCGTAACGCCGTTAATGCAGCATTAATGTGGGTGGCATGCGCCAAACCTAGCCAATTGGAATTAACGAACGCATTGAGAATGTGGCGTTTTTAGCCAAAAAGCTTAGACAAGCTAATCCTTTTGTTAATATTTATAAAGAGTGTAATTCGTATATATACATTAGAGCGGGTCGTTATTTTCTATAAAATCACGTATGCGTTAAATGTTCAGCGGATCATTTTGAAAAATTTTACCTGAGAGAATATAGAACTAAAACTGATTTCGAGTCAGCGATTTTAAGGTAAAGCTTAAAAAATCTGTATGATCGGTTGTAAGGGCGATATTTGATATAGCTGCCCAATCTGATTGAGTTCGACAAACGATGATTGGAATATCAAAGTGCATTTACGTATTAAATTTCATTCGAAAACTAACTAACAAAATTTTATGATCTCTAAAAAACTTCAACTTAAAAATCGCTGGCTCGAAACCGACTTTTTGTAGTCACTTTGGAAAACTTCGTAGAACACTTTCCACATACACGATTTTTCCGTATGTTTTGCTCGCTGTAAACAAAGCCGCTCTAATACATGTATAAAATATAATATAGCAAGTATATTTGCCCAACCGAACAGCATGTTTGGCCAAGCATTAAAAATAATCATAATATTCCAGAGAAATGCAATTGCGCAGGCGTCAACAAGTGTGTCACGCGCCGCCGTGCATTTGCAGCCGACCAAATATGCAAAATAACAGAAAACGAAAAAAGCTTACAACGCTTAACGAAAAAATGCGCTTGTGTCTGTGTGCATATGTGCGGCGACCAACTGCCACACTTAATGTTTGTGCCATACATTTTAATAACCCGAAATTAAGTAGTTTTTTCGCCCAAAAATGTAATAAAACCGAAAATATGCAAGACAAATATTGCAAAGCAAAGAAGTACGCCAAGTGTTGTTATTGTTTTTGTGCGCCGCAAACGCTGACTTAGTAACTGACTGACTGCCGCGCACGCTCACTGCTTGACCAACCGGCAGTCAACCTTTCCGCACCTGCTGCAACGTCTTAATAGCCGCGTATGCCTATCTGGTTGTTTGTATGTGAGTATGCGTGCGCGCGCCTGTATGACAGTTCGTTTACGCTGGCAGCCGCCGTTTAATTACGAATGCGAATGCAAAATTTATGCGTGAGAGTGCGCGTGCATGCGGCAACCTGCAACATGCGAAACACGAGCTACAAAACAGCAATAACAAGCACACACTAATAACAGCTGCTTTGTTGCTTGTTAAGTTGGCTGCAAACGCCAGCAAATCTGCAAATCAACAACGATCAAGCAGCTAACAAATAGCGCCTGCGGCCAAATTACAACGCTACATGTTGCAAGCAGTTGATTTGGCAGCACGCGGCTGATGTGAGAGGCGGCAACGGTGACGGCGGTGACGATGGCGTTGCGGTTGGTTGACGCAACAGTTAAGGCCAGCCAAATGGTGGCAGGTCGCTGGGGCGCAACAACAATAGTTAGCAACTGCAGTCGGTGTTTTACGGCAGCGGTAGTAATGAAAGAATGCCGCCATCAAGGCGCTAGGCAAACGCCTACACGTGGCGGCTAAAGTGAACCGTTTCATATTGCATGGCACCACAAGTGAAATATATAGTATTTTCAAAACAAAAGAAAAATAAAAATAACTAAAAAATATATTAAAAAAAATTAAAAAAATAAAAATAAAAAATAATTTAAAAAAAAAATAACTAAAAAATATTTAAAACAGACATAAAAAAATATATCGTAGCTTGAAAATATATCTGGCGTCTTGAGGTCGCCAGCGCACAATTTTAAACAAGTAGTGCTGCTTGTCAGCCTTTTCCTAGTCTGTCATTGTGGTTGACTACTGTAGTTGTAAGTGTAACTGTTACTTTTACACGCTATGCACTATGTTTGCCAACTATATTTTACAGCCAATTCATTTTGCTATTGAACCTAAAGCTATAGTAAGACGCATTGCGCTTATTATGCTGCAGCTATTAAAAGCAATGGTCGCGCGTGCGCAACAATCACAGCGCAGTGTATTGATATGCTTTGCATGTATTGCTGGCGGGCTAAAAAATAGCAGAAATGACAATTTCAGATAACAAGGTGCGCGAAAAGAATAGAAATGTTTGAAAATTTTTTTTTTAAGGAATCTAAGAGTCTTCTAAGAGTCTGATAGCAATATTCGCAGCATTGAATTTATCGGCTATGACGAAGGGTGCTTTCCAATAGCTCTTTTTTAGTAATATAAGGCAGCTAATGCTTCCTTACCCTCTCCTCAATATTGAGCTTAAATAATAGCTTTCTATCAAGGATGAGGCGCAAGTATTTCACCTATTCAACAGAGTGAAGCCGAGAGCCGCCAAAGAGGGAAGGAGAACATCCCCAGTTCAGTTTTATTTGTATTGACAACTAGGTAGCCTTTTGTCAATATAATACAATATGGATTTTTTTCAAAAATTTAAAATGATATGAAAGGAAACTTTTGGTCTATATTACAAACACATAACTTAAATTTGTAAAAAATATTTACTGCTTTGAAAATTATGATATAATACTTTTCTTGTTCTAAAGTCACCCTATATTTTCGAAAACAAATTTGTTTGATTTTCTTATTACAAAAAACCAAATTTTACAACAATTTTGCTTGAATGTGTAACGCCAGACATTTATGCTTATAATTAGGGCAAATTATTGTGGCAAATTAATCAAAAAATTTCGAAACAAAAAAGTATTGATCAAACAGATCAATGCAACCGCCAGCTAACCGTTCAATACTGAAGACAACAGCTCAGCAATTGAGCTTTACTAACAACTACCGTGTGGCTAGTAAGCAGGCGATTGAGTAAGAGCTCAAAAAATGATCGATTTCAATTGTCAATATGTTCGTAGTAGCAGCGAAGTCGTGCGCGTGCGCCACACGACAGCAAATACAACAGTTACAACAAAGAGCTGACATATCTACATGTTTGCATGTTTGTATATTGCAGTAACAAATCAAAATGTGAAATATTTTGTGACAACAACAAAAATATAGTAATCAATGCTGCAAGTTGGCGCTTGCTGATTGCAACAAAAAGTGAACTAGAAAAAAATATATGCACGTAATGTAGAAAAAATATAATAAAAAAAAATAATTAAATGTGTGAATTTGGAAAAAATGCTGTAAATTGAAAACGAAAATACAATTTAAAGCAAATATTGCAGTGTTATGTGTATATAATGCTACTGTGACTACAGAAAAACTGCTACAAAAATAATAACAACGAAATCGCGCTGCAGCTTAACGTTGAGTTGGCGGCATTTCAAAGAGCGCCGGTGTAGTTGCTGGCGCATAGCGGCCAAAGCGAGCTTTGAAAGAATTTATTTTCCGTTTTTTTACGCGATAGTGGAGCAACATATTTTATATATAAATATACATACATATTTTCCTCTTTTGAATGCATTTTACTGTTGTTGTTGTGTCGAAAATTGTTAACTCATTACAGTTTAATAAGTTTATAATGATTTTTTATTGTTATTACCGCACTTGTCTTTTTTGATTGATAAACGCAATGAAATATTTAACATTTTTTCGGCAAAAAAAAACAAAAAAAATTTAACATGCACTTTATTATTATTTTTTCGTATTGCATGACATTGCACTGCTATCGCCACTATAACCGCAGCCATCAGTCAAGTTTTACGCGGTGTTTTGCTATGATAATTACACGCAGCAAGCATGTGGCGCAATGACAACCGAACGACAACGGTAGCAGCCGCAGAAACTAATACTAGTATGTATGTATGTATGTCTCATGACCTATATTCTGCGTTTTATTGATAGCAGGTGTAGCAAATGGCATTTAAAATTTTTAAATCAAAAACAACAGAAATGAAGGTGCATAGTTATTGGTTAGTACGAAAGTACCCAGTGTCGATATTGACACAGTTCGGAGGTGTGAAGTTGTTGTACTATATTGTACTATGGAATTGTGTTACGTTTTTATTTGTTAATTTGAAGTTTCGATTATGTGCGTTGCAAGTTTTTACAGACATGTAGAAAAATCCTTGAACTAGATCGAGAGCCTTATTAATGAACTCTCACTTCTGGAGGATAGAAATCCTTCCGATTAATTTCTTGCACGCGAAGAGGGAATTCGCCAATCGGTTTGCTTCGTCTTGGAAGGAACGGAACAGATGTTGTCCTCACCCAAGTGCCGTAGCTGAACAGTTGCAGTATCGCTGAACTAAAGACCAGGACCTTCTGTCGGCCAATAGTACAGGTAGAATCAGAGCTTACATATGTGCTGATCCGCAACGAGCTAATTTCAGCAATGAGAACGTTATGACTACTGGGCTCAAGTTTGATACAGGAGAACTCTACCTTGTCTCAACGAAGACGAAGTGAAGCCACCTTCAGTGATGTTGAAGAAGATTCTGGCGGTGGCCTGTCAAAAGAAAGTAGGCATAATTATTGGTTCGGAAGCTAACTCAAGACACACGATCTGGGGCCACTTTTTTTATTTTATTTGTAGCGAAGATCTCTATATTGGGAATAGGGGAAACTTTTGTAACAGCAGACCTTGACCTTACTTTGGCTTCAAAAGAAAGACCTCCCTTCATCTCTGAATGAATGATTCTTAAATATCATTCCTTCTCTAATCAAAGGGCATTTAGTTTTAACCTGGACAGAGCAGGTCTGATCAGAGAACCCTATAGAAGCTTTAGGAACACGGACTGAGATCTATACATATAAACCCGACTTACGACAAATAAATGAAAATTAGATTAAGAAGGCCAAAAGGTCTTCCTGTAGTCATATATTATCTAAGTTAATGCGTATTCTCGCGAAGAACCCTATCCCACTCTGGTATCTGAGAGATGAATCTGGAAACTGGACAGTGGGTAGTACTCGTAATGCGTCGCTTCAACTACTTTTGGATGCTCACTTTCCGCTAAACATATTTATGGAAAATTGTAATTAAAAAAGAGTAAATGATATGAAAACATTATTTTACTGATCTGTTTATTACTACCGATCCAAATTAAATCGCAAACACACAAATACCACCACATTTGCACCACTTCAATTGCAATACAGAAAGTAATTGCCAGCATTCCTTTTAACGATCGTGCGCCATCGTTAACAATTTAGAGCAAATTTCAAGTGCAAAATTTATAATTCCATATCCGGAATTGGATGCTTGCAGCGACTGCATACCAACTACTATATGGCGGCTATAACTGTCTTGCTGCGGCTGCTACTTAAAGTAACTGCCAAGTCCGACTAATATTGAAGGTGAAGTGAGCAGCCGATTGGCATTTGAAAGCAACACACGACGTGCAAACACAACGCGAACTCATTGAGCAACAATAAAAATGTGAAATTTATATGACTGACAGTGAGCGAGTGAATGCAGCAGGTGAAAGAAGGAGAGCAGGCAGCGCGTGCGCAGCTGAGTAAAATTTATTTACAGCAAAAAAGCAAAGAGGAAAACCAGAAATCGTTAGAAGAAGGATCGTTGTTTGCTGCGAGTATGAGAAGTGCATTTCATAGACGGATATAATGTGAGCTAACCATTTGTAGAACTGAACATGTATGTATGTATATAAGCATATACATGTATGTAGTTAGAAAGATATGTATATATAAAAACAGCAAAGTCGTATCCCCTAATGTATTGAATACCAGTGAAAGACGCATACAACTTGTTGCTTACACCTCACTCATTTGTCTGTATGTTTAGTTGTCTGTGGCATAAGACGGTCATTCAACTGCAAGGCAAACAGGTACATTACACCAACACACTGCTGGTGTTGTATATATACATAGGTATGCTTTACATCAAATAGTAATTTAACATAAATAACAACAACAAAAGTAACAAAAACTGTGGTCACTATTGCGTTCGTAAGACTTGACGCGACGTTTGCCTCCAATTTTCATTTGTTTTTGTTAAATTTTGGTGCTTGTGGTAAACAAACAGAGGCGTTGCAACCCACTGTTAGCGCAGCTCGCTACTTTTAATGTGCATATCTAAATCAAGTATAAAAATGTATAATATATATAGTGTCTATGTTGTCCACCGATCAGGCAATCGTCTTGTGTGATTTCACAGTAGACGCTTGCGGTTTAACTGTGCAGCGTTTGTGGTCAAGTAGAAAGCAGTCAAGTGTCGTTAAACGTCGAAAAACGTATAATTTGTTTGTTGTTGTTGAAAAATCTCGGCTCTGTGCCCTTTCTATTATACAAATATTTCAGTTGTTGCGTTTGCCAATGCCAAGCAGCCGCAAATTGTTGCACGACTGCTGCAATGTTGAAATTGAAAAGCAATAGCAATAAAATGAAACAGTGGCAAGGCCGTTGTTGAGGTGTTAGAAAATGTGTTGCAATAAAAAGCGAAGTGCATGGCGAGGGAATTGAGCGCATGTGCGAAGCAAGTGAGTGAAGTGTATGCAAATATGAAACTACTGACGGCATAGCGATTGAAAAAAAATTTTTTTGACTAATGATTGTAGGTGAACTGAAGTAGCTTTGACTTTCTTTATTTCTAATTGATGATCGAAATGATACTTTTTCCTTCGAAATAAACGTTTTTGTCTTCGAAATGAGCTTTCTTGCCATCGAAAGGAGCTTTAATTAAATCTCAAAACTTTACTGATTTTTTATCCAAGAAACGTTTTAAGGAAAGTTTCTCCAAAACTTGAAACTGTAAAACAACCTTCTTAATTATACGAGTAATTTTCAGATAATATTCTTTCGATTAGATTTTTGAAAACAATTTCGATTCTTTATGACACTGTAAGTTTATTTATTTTTTTTTTTAAAGCGAACCTTATTAAAAAAGAAGCACATTTTTCTGCTTTCTAGTGGAATACTCTCTTAACGAAAAGGGGTTGCTACCTATTATATAACATATTTCGGCTGAAGTGATATTATAATTTCACCTCTACCAATGTGATTCTCTCTCTCTCTACTCTATACCACGTGGTAACTCTGTGATTAAGGAAAGGAAATAATGACCAGCAACTTTAAAGTGGTTAATAATGTGTCTATATAAAGAAATCATTGCAAATTATATCGCAAAGGAGAGATAAAACTGTATATTTAATTTATTTTCCATAACACTGTTAATTTCATAGTTTTTTTTGGCAAGTGCGTTTAGCACGCAATTTTATTCTGAACATATACATATGTACACGCTTTTGTAAGCCAACTGTCTCTAACACGCTTATCAACGACCTTGCCTCTCTTCAAACCTGTTGATTAAATTTGAATGTTGACGTAGCACACACGCACACATTCAAGCAACTATTTATGTATGTTTGTATGAAATCACCTGATATTTTTCAATTTATTTGTTTACTTGTATTTGGGTTGGTTCCAAGCGCTACGCGCATTCAAGCACACAGTCAACGCCATTGTCAAATAATCAGAAGCAACAAAACTACAACAACAATTACAAAATGGCACTTGTGCAAATATACTCAAAATTCATTTTTAATGCAAACACACATAGAAATATCAATATTAACGTGTGTAAGTAGGTATGTATGCATTTAAAAAAACTCGTATAAGCAAAAATTAAGGTGTTCATATGCAGTTTGGATAACAAATTTATTGCTGTTGTTGGCAAAATTTTATCACCCGACTTGATAGTGACAACGAGTGCGAATACACAAAGTTATTAGTTGCTTGACATATGTCAACAATGAAACTAACTCAACAGGTGAATAAGCAGCGTTAGCAAGTTTTGAATGCAGCAAAACTTACGAAAACAAGAAAACACATCAACCGAAGCTAAATATATGTATACAATAATACCCTGCACAGAAACAATTCTTATAGCATAAAAAGGTATATATAGATCTTTATTTTTATTTTATGCGTTCAGCTTGTATAGCAGCTATATGCTGTAGTGAGGCGATCTGAACAATATCTTCAGAGTACATAGCGCTGGGTTGGAAAATAATCTATGCCACATTTGGTGAAGATTGCTCGCCAAATCAAAAAGGTTTTCATACTAAAACTTGATTTCGATCGGTCAATTTGTATGGGAGCTATATGCTATAGTGTTTTGACCAAAAGCAGTTTTGTGGTAAGAAAAGTACTTACACAATATTTCAGATCGATAACTCAAAAATTGAGAGACTAGTTCGCGTATATACAGAGTGGTTGAGGCACATGGCTACACCGACTCAGTTTGCTACGCTTATCATTAATATTATAAACTTTATTAGGCATCCGACGTTTCGTTCTGGGTGTATCAAACTTCATGGTAAACTTATTATACACTATTCAGGGTATAACAACAGATAGTGTGCAGTCAGCAGAAAACGACGATGATATTTAAACAAATTTTAGTTTATTTTGAAACTTGTATGAAGACTTAAACGGTCTCGTATATACATAGTATGCAAAAAGTAACTGTAAAAGTTGTGCGAAATTTAGCGAACATTTTCTACAGCCTATAGCAACTCTGTTTTGTAACTGAACTCTCAATGTTGACTCGAACTCATTCTTGCATCTCTACACCTCAACAAATGAGATGATTATACATCTAAGCAGCCTTAGAGCGGCTTATGAATTGAATTACGGGCAAATTCATGTAAAAAATTTGCACAAAAACCCAAATGGATATGTGACGATCCACATTTATGATACGTTTAATAATTTGGAACCCTGAACCCTCCGGATCGAACTGGTAAACTGTTCCACTAAGGCCGACAAAATCTCATCTTTGCATAATTGCACACCCGATTTTTGTTTAATAAACACAAAATTCCACTATTAAAGTAATAAAATATTTCCTTATTTGATTACACCTATATTTGTTTACATACACACTTGTTTGTTCAAGAAATTATCATAGAGGCAAAACGTGGAAAGCATCGGAGTCAATAAGTCATAGGATTTTTCGTACAAAATATCTTTAATTATTATGATTGTGTTATAACTTGTGCGTTTATGTTTATCGACATGCATAAATTCGTTAGCAAATACAATTATTTGCATAGGCAACCACGTTATAACTCTTATTTATGCAGCCATACATAACTGTGTACACAAAATACGTAATAGTTAAATATACAGCAAGAAAAATTTACAAACTTATTTGCAGAATAAGAAACAAACCGAATGTTCTTCAAATTAGCATTAACGATTATGAGCTTTTAACTCGAAAGCACTGTCTTTGTGCTCCATAGCTGCTAGTTGCTTGCAGAAAGTGCTTTTATGAATTTAAAATAATCGATCCTTTAAAACTTTATATATAACTTTCACAAGCTATTAAACGGATTTTCAAATATACATATATAGCAGTGAGCTTTCATAGTTTATTGAAGTTTTTCCAACCTTTTGCAAGCTTTTAGTCGCCCAGTAATTTTTAAGCTTAGTTTGTGCTTTTGAGGAAATCTTACGTAATTTTTGGCGCTACTGCAACAAATATGTAGCCCAATTTAAAAAAATAAGAATTAGGTTTCACAAGTTATCAAAATAGTTTTCTAGTTTAAAGTGAACATCTAAAGTTTAATTAAGCCGTTATGAAAATATGAAGTGTTTTTACGATTATATGAGTTATTTCTGCATTCATTAAGTTCTTTTGTAAATATAGCTTTTATGAGCTTTTATAGCGTTTGGATTTTTGCATGTTTCAGAGACTCTTCGAAGCATTATTAATATGATCTTAATTAAAAAATAAGCTTTGAAAAGCTTTCAAGTGAGCAAGTTTTATCAAGCTTCCAAACATTCGTAATAAAGAGATTTCGCCATTTTATAAGCACAGTATGCCTGTTTTAGCAAAACTTCAAAGTAGCTTATATACTTTGTGAAGACACTAATTATTTGCCCGATCTAGAATCAAAAAAAAACCATGCACATTCATGATTTCAAAGTACGTTTATTGAAATAGAAGACAATAGCAGTCTTCTTATGCCAATTGAGCAGCTCCTAAACGCAGTTCGCTGACATGTGTTGTTGCTTATCAAGCTAGTTTTGCATATATGCGCGAAAGCGGGAAATAAAACTCATTAAGCAAAATACCAATGAAGCACAAACAGCGATGACTGCATTTCTATAAAAGCTCAAATATGGAAGATTCGCGCTAGTAACAAAAAATACTCTGTTTTCATATGCATACATACATATGTATGTATATGTATACGTATAAGGCATAGTTATATAGATAGAGTACGAAAGTCGGCATGTGATAGCAACATGCCCGTATGTAAACGAAAAGCACCGCTCACGACTTTGCGCAATCAGCACTTGGCTGGAGTTGGTGGAGTCAGCGGATTTTTTGCTGCCACACAGTCTACTCAGTCCGGGTATTGAATTGTTTGTACAAAACATATTTGCATTAACTTCTATACTTATGTAAATATGTAAGTAGTATATAAATATGTAGTTGCGCATACACTTGTATAGAATGTAAACATTAGCACTTCACAAAAAGAGTACGCTGAGAATTTTATTATGGCAGCTGTTTGGCAAAGTGCAATAGTCAGCGTTATATGTGGCATTTGTCACGTTAGCGCGGCTGCGGTGACGCTCGGCCGTCCTTTAGCACTTGTGATAAAAATTATCAGGCGGATCTTTGCACATTTTCAAGTGTAAATTGAGTTATATAAATTCAGGTGATTATTGAGAGAGCTTATTTTTATTATTACTTCCATAAATTGTCATATATTTTATGTGGAATATTAAATTTTCCGAGAACTGTGTGATATTTTTAGTAAAACAAACACAATGGTTTGCAGTATGTAAATTTTGAATAGAATGATTCATATACACTTTATAGGAGCTCCGACGTTACCCTTTGGATATTACAATTTTCGGTGCAAACTTAATATGCCCTGTGTAGGACATAACTATATCTCAGCAATAAATTTCTAAATATATGTTTTCGTAATTTATTTAAGAATTCATTACATACAAACTCTTTGTAGCTCTTGAAATTTCCCTGCCACTTAGTTAGCCGTGGAAAATGTCTTTTTGGTATTTATTACAATTTTTGAGCATCTAATGCCACTAAAGTGTCGCACAACTGTCGCAAGCGTACCGAAAAGAATTTAAAAATTATTAACGTAACATTAGGGAACACTTACAGCAAACGCTCGAATTACAGAAGTTCAATAGATAAACAAAAAAGTATAAAAAACCATACGATAAACGAAGAAACCAAACGAATTAGGTTATAAAATATGGGTTTGACCGCAGTGAATGCACTTGCATTACTTACATTGCGAGGTCTTAGGTCATACGAGTATGTACGTGCTGAATGTGTAGCGCTCAATTTACACAAATGTGTATTAAAGGTCTTCGTTAAACCCGATAAGCCGCAGCGAGGGTGCATCATTAGCGAGCGCCTAAAGTGCCTGGCAAAGGATCGAATTTCCTTATTGCTACGGTGCAAAGTGCAGGGCGAATGTACTTAAGTACATAAAAATGCTTGAGCTGTATTTAAATATCAGCATAAGTAAGTTTTTTTTACTGTTGCACAAAGAAAGTGATACATAGCGGTTGAGTAATTAACTTTCGACCAAACAATGTGTTGCACTATCTGTCTGTCAGTCAGGCACAGTGCGCTGCTGGCAAGATTAAGCAGAGAACTTGTTATTGGTAATGTGATATATTTGAAGTATAAATTCCTTGCGAAGTACACGCAGTTTGCAAGTAAGGTATGCGAAAATAAAAGACATGCAGGTTGTAAATAAGTGCCAAGAAAGTGGTCACTTAATTCCCTTTTAGCAGTATTTATGCACACTGCAGAAAGTGAAAATTATTTAATGGCGTTAATTGGGGTGACAGTGCAGCAATATTTGATACTTTTAAACTTACAAAAAAAAATTAACTAAAGTAACAAGAATTCGCGCTGAATTGTAAGGGCATGATATTTCAGAGAAGTTATATTTAGGCGGATTTAACATATGGGAAATAGAGAAGCCAAACATATAAGAATTTATATTCAAATGAGCAGCTGTCTAGGTTATATTTATGAAAATACTGTGAGCTTTTAATGCAAAAATTGTTTTCTGAACTTTACTCGACCTTTACTAATGAGCTGGAACGATTTAAGCACGTTCGTTTATCTGTATATACGCCAAGTAGTCTCTCAGTTTTTGAGATATCGACCTGATATTTCGCACACGTCCTTTTCTCCTCAAAAAGCTATATACTTTAATAAAATTGCCGATATCGGATCACTTTAGCATATAGCTGCCATATTAACTGAACGTTGGAATCTGATAGTATGGAAAGCTTTGCCAGTTGACGAGATATCTTCAAGAAATTTGGCATGCATTATTTTCAAAGACAATAATGTAATCTCCAAATAAATTATTCAGATCGGACCACTATAACATATGGCTACCATACAATGTGAACGATTAGAATCAAGTGCTTGTAAGGAAAAATACTATATTTTATTTGTCAAGATATCTTCACTAATATTTTCATGGATTATTTTGCAAAGCCACGAAATAATCTGCGAAGAAGTTGTTCAGATCGAACCACTATAGTATAGAGTTGCCATACAAACTGAATGCTCAAAATCAGATGCTTGTTTGGAAACCTTTTTTGTGAAGGTTATTATGCATGCCGATATTTTTTTTTATTGCTTTGCTGCAAATATTTTGAAATTTTACATTAAAAGTATTGTAATATGCTGCATTGTATTGGTTTATGATAACCATTATCAAACAATTGAGCAAAACCTAGCTATCTGCTAATAAAAAGTATTGCCGTATTTTTACAACAAAAAATAATAGAAATGAATTAAAATTTTGTAATAAGAAGTTTTTGAGTACAGAAAGCTATGATATATGGGTTGAGGCCGCCAAAAAGATTATAAACCGTAAAGCATATCAAAAGTGGTAGGCACTAAAAGTAATCAGTGATACATTTTGATATGTGTAAGGGTGAATATGTTGCTGATATGCGCGCTGAAAACAAAATCATATAACAAACATACATATGTACATACTTGTATATGATATATACTATTAAGCATATAAGCAAGTAATTTTACTACAGCAAATCAAGTTAAGATAAAAAATGTGTCAACTGCCAAGCAGAGAACGTTTTTTTGAGACTGACTGTTGACGCTAAAGCATGACTAGTAAAACAGATATGAATTGAAGGAGTGTGGAAATGGTTAGATACCCGTAAAGGTACTTGACAAATTGAGCACAGTGTAGTAAGGCAGTAGTTAGAATACAAATATATGCATACATGCATATATGTACCTAAAGGTATACTAAATAAAACTTAGCACACACACCGACAAGAAAGTTCAAGCAGTGGCAGCATGGTAATGTAAATATTTGAATATGTATGCATGTGCAGAGAACTTAGCCTTATTTACCTATAAACGGTACATATTCATATTTATTTGTATAGTAAGTATGCGTTTTCTTATCGCTAGCACACAAGTATTAGGGAAGTATTAGTTCAAACTGTTTTCTTCGTACTTTTTTTTTAATTTTAATTCTGTTACTATCTGCGCTGAGACTGTAGTATTATTGTGCGTATTTGTTTTCTTCAAATAAACAGTTATACTTTTTGTTGTGTTTTTTAGAACTTTGCGCGCGCTTTTGTTGTGCCTTCGTAACAATCGAAACACTTGTCTGTCTCGCAAAAGACTTTTCTGTTTATTTGTCTGGCTGATTTGATTGCACTAGGCCATTTAAAGTTAGTATTTCCTCATAGTCCAATAGTACAATATAAACGCCATAGATTTGCTTATCATTTTACACAATATGTAAAGTATATTGCAAGAACAATAAAAAAATATTTACTTGTAGAATACTGAAACACATAAATCTTAAGCAATGATCGATGATATACTTCATGTAGGCATCCTTACAAATATACATACAAAGTTTTGTACATGTATATATTGCCAGATGCATAAAGAACGATTTTTAAGGCATAAAAACAGCAGATATGAAACATTCAGGAAGCTGAAGTTACGAAAAAATGTTGCAAGCATGGATTTTGCAATCGAATGATTTTAGAATTAACAAAGAGTTGAAAAAACCTATTTTAGAAGCATAATACTTTCATTATCATTACAACATAAATATTCAAAAGGCTCATTTAAAGGTATATTACACTTATAGGCAAGCCATTAGAGCCATTTTCAACCATTTGATCGTTTTACAATGTTATTAAATTTAATGGGCTATAATCTCGAAAATAATTTGAATTGTGAAAAACCATTTAAGGGATATATTTTTGTATAAATAAAATAAAATTTAGATTTTTTCAAATATTCAGACTAGAATAGCAACATAAAGCAACCTACCACTAACCTACCTGCCAGCAATACTCAACTAATCTATAGATTTTGCCTTTCGATTACCGCGATAACTCGCAGGGATCATAATATATTACGTTTATATATGGCTTTATAATTTCTTATAAGCGCACTATCTTAAAGCGGTTTATTTATTTACACTCCATATCTGCCGGGTTCTCTACTTAAGATACGGTTTATTTGCCTTTCTTATGTGCTTCAGTTTAATCAACCGGCTTGTGGGGTTTCCAATGGCCGTTGAAAGTGTTTGTGATGGTGTCACATAGTTATAAGCTGATATGTATGTGTTGTCATGCAAACAATATTTTATATACACGTATGTTTGTTTAATTATTTAAACCCTTACTGTGCTGTAATAAGCGATATGCTGCATGAAAAGTATATACTATATACTTGCATACCATAAGCAAGCACATATCGAGCATAAGCATATAGAAACGCACATAAAAATACCTACATCTGTATTTTTATTTACCAAGAAACTGAAAACGAAGTGAAAATTGTTATTTGCTGCGCTCGTATCAATATTTTTTCAAAATTAATTTGGTGGAAAGATTAACACTTGGTTTGTAGATAAGCGTAAAGTGGCTTCTGTGTAATTTTTTTCTAATATATGACAGCTAAATTTTGTGAATTTATGTAGGAAAATGGGCTAAGATAATTTATTAATGTACATTCGTACATACATGCGTACATGTTATATAAATGTTCGAAGCGTCCCATAAGAAAATTGACTGCTGATAAACTTCAGCTTGAGGTCAAGCTTATTAGAATTAATTATACTACAAACGTATAGTGAATATATTGAATCTCGAAACTGAATTTTTTTCATAGATGCCCGAGATTTAAAAGCAATATTTCATACTGTATATAGTTCTTAGAAATAAGGGCTTTGATTAACAAATTTTTAAACTTTAATCTCTCAAAGTTCAATCATAGCTTTGCCTAAATCTCCCTTCTACGAATTCTCCCCTATAACGTTAGGAGTTATACAATAGATGAAGCACCAAGTTCAGACCGCATACTATATACTGCAAAGACCACCTACGATCACAGCACAGGATTCTATATTGCTTGCAATAATAATACGGAGCATATAGTCAAAATATGATTCGATTTTTATTTGACTGAATAAAGTACCTTAAGTATGGTGCTTTATATAGGGAAAAAGAGATTTTTAACTCTACGAATACCCTAAGTAGAATCAAATTGGATAAGTTTTGCTCAAAATCCCTTCAGTTTATGGGTATTACAATTTTTGCATGGTATTGGCTTTTTAATAGCGATTTCTTAATTTGTTACAGTTAATAAAAATTTTAAAGACTCTCACACGCTTAAATGTATATCTATATGCTTGCATGTGTGCACATAAAAGTCAATGCTAATTGTTTATTTATGAAATTATACGCCTATGCTCATATTCATATGTCTCATATTTCTCAAGTGATACTCGTATATAAGTTTAAACTGAAACTTACCGTGCACCGACGATAACTTGATTTCGCGCCACATCAAATAACATTTGCGAATAATAAGTCGTATTTGGATCGTTGAAACGTTTCGAAGTCGACATTAAATCTAGATGAAATTATAAGAAGAATTATTAACGGACAATTAGCAAGAAAAAAACAGTTAATTGTTAAACCGAAAAGTGCAGAAAAAGGCAATAATAAAATATAATGAAGAAACCAGCGAACTTGTGAGGATTTATATTTTATATAGCTGAACTTACTTGTGGCTAATATAACAAGAAGCGATTTTTATAAGTAAGCATAAATGGAGTTCGCGCATCAATTAATTGTTTTGCACTTAAAAGCTAAAAGTGGTTCATATCAAAGTATATATTCATATAAGAAATACTTTAAAAACAATCAAAAATTACAAAAATGCACTTATCTGAATTTTTGTGGCATTTTTATCAGCCTTAAAATATTTAATTAGTCTGAATGCGGCATTTTTTATCGCGTAACTCAAATAAATATTTTGCGAATCCACTGAAAAAATTTTTGCATGCACTTACTTGCATAAACAAACTGCAAACAGATAATTTTTTTATTTATAAAATACTAAGAAAACGAAAGTGCTTTGCAAATATTTAAAAAAGCATGCGGAAATTGAGAAAATACCTGCATAATGAAAACAAAAAACAAATAAAGTCAATAAATGAAAGTGCTTGTGGCTTTCGTAGTTACTTTCCGCATTTTTGCATTTATTGCTTACTTCGCTAATTTTCCATTAAATTTTTTATTACTTTCTTGCCAACTAAAATTTCAACCGCTTGCCAACATATATGACATGCGTGTTATAAAGTGTTATGTAAACAATTATATTTACCTTGATATGATATAAAACGGGAGTCATTGTCCAAAAGTTCGTAATTGGCCGCCTTATGGCGGTAAGCGTTGACGCACTGTTGCAGACAGAGCAGAGCTGTCAGCAACAGCAATGTTAATAAATGCCTTAACATTTTATGGAATTTCAGGATTAGCATGCTGTAAAGAAGAAAAGAGAAAAAATTTTAAATAAATTATGTAAAATTATAACTGAATAAAAAATTATTATAAAAAATTTATAACTAAAATATAAATAAAATAATAAATATATTTTTAATAATAAAGTAAATAAAAATAAAATAATAATCAATTTCTTATAATATCCATGAAACGATATATTTTTTCAAATAGTTAGAAGCGAGATATAGATTTTTCAATCTGATAGTAAGAAAAATTTATATATAAACTATAAGGCGGAAGGCCTTCCCGCTGCAATTAAGAGTTCATACTTCGTGAAACTTTTTTAGAGCTGTCTAAGAACTTATTATTATATATATTAACTTATTTAGACAAAACTGTCAGTACGATATCAATCATGTGACTGAATTTTAAGAGCAATACCAAAATTATTATTTAATTATTAATTTTGCAGATTTTAGTATAATGAGGGTTAAGACAGGAATATTTGCTTAGGGCCCAAGTATAGTATTGCGATTCTACACTGTACTTTTCAAGGCGAGTAAAATTAGAAGTTTGGGACTCCAGGCAATGTCACCTATTTGTGTTATCAGACAACTAGAGTTCCATTTCAACTCTATCTTGAAAATTAATATTTTTTTATCTTTTTATATTCAAGCAAAAGTTATTATTTACGGTAAAAAAAATTAATTTTTATTTTTCTAATTCTTAATTAGAAATTTTAAACTGTCTATAACAGACATTTAAATTCACTAAATTTTTATTAAAAATTAAAAAAAATATTTAAATTCTCTAAAATTTTATTTAGCATTATTTAAAAAAAATGTATTCCTTAAAATATTATTCAAAACATAAAACGAAACTTACTTCTATTTTTCTGTCTTAGCACATTCAGTTTTTCACAAAAAATAGTTAATTAATATTACTCCACGGTTAGCTATACACCTTAGCATTTATAAATTAATTGATGTTATTAAACATAATATCACAAAGTATTTGTTTGAATCTTCACTTTTTTTTATGTATAATTCACTTTTTTTATATATGATGTTTTCTATTTAGCTTGTTTTCCCCACAACTTCACTTTAATTCATTACAAATTATATTTTTGCTGCAATTACTTTTCACTTTTTGATATAAATATTTTTTGCAATTTTTCTGAACACTTTTGTGCATTCAATTTCTTGCAAATATACGCACTAATGACAATAAAAATGCATAGCAAATTAAACAAAGCTCGACTTCATAGAAAACTAGCTTTTCGCGCAATACATTTCTAAACGTTGTGCTCACACGTTCACTCGCTTCGTATCGATACATGCGCGCGCATTATTTCACCGCCGACCGCTGATGGAACGAAACTGACAACTCTAACCAAAACGAACAACTCAACAACCAGCCAACAGTTCGGCGATGCTAGCGATTTGGATGTGTGCGTGAGTAAATGTTTTATCAATGTGTGCATTGTTTACTGTTGCCCGCTAGGAATGTTGGCCGATTCGTTTTTTAGCTCAAACAATATAGTATGTCAAATGAAATTTTATGAAAACGAAAATTTTGGTGGAAAGAAAAGTTTTTACTTCAAAATATTATTTTTTAGTATTCACTTGCATTTAATAAGTTCATGACTCTCTTAGGATGATAAATTGCTCTATCCTCTTTTTTCATTATGTCCTTATATATAGTATTGTATGTTCGATTCGCCACATCCTTATTGAAATTTTTCTTATTTAAATCATCAACTATTTGGACAAATAATTTCCTATAGGGCATTGCAAACGATGCGTTTTCAAGTACATCCACAAACAAACGGGTAGACGACTTGTCAAGCCGACAGCCGAGCATTCATGTGTATACACCCGCTTAAGAGAGCAGCCTAACCGGCTTTTGAAACGGGGGAGATGTTTACAATGTGTAGAGGCAATGCAACGGATGGTTTTGTTTACGTTTCTACTGCATTTCTTCCACTTTCAATGCATTTTGAGTATCACATTTCAAAGGCTCGAATTCTCACTCATCATATATTTTCGTCGAGTCCGGCTTAAGGCCAAGCGACCGCTAAGTGCGGTTTAAGCGTTACCATATCACTAAAGTTATTGAGTGAAGTTCAGGAATATATATAAAATAGAGTTCCGAGCCAAATTTCCAAACTGCCTGCTTAATTAATTTTTGCTTATTGATATAAAAAGAGAGCGCTTTCAGAAAGTTTAGTACCATCAAGGCCTCGGAAGGTCAGACCTACGACATTTAACATAGCTAACAAAGTAATCGTTGCTGCTTATTGCCAGACCTCCGGCACATTCTCGATCACATATGTAGCTAGTATACTCATATTAGACTTGGGTTGTGGAAGCCCTTTTATCAGTGAATCTGGTAATACCGGAGGTCTTAAAATAATCCCGATCACATAGCTGGTATATTAGTCTTTAGTTATGGAAGCACTTTTATCAGGGAATCTGGTAATGACAGAGGTCTTAAAATATTCTCGATCGTTTGCTATCTAGTACAAACAGTTTTATCAAGGAATCTGGTAATCTCACATATAGGCAAGGCCATTAAACTCACACGTGTGCTTCTTCGAGTCGTAAAAACTCTGCATGTGTTCGCACGCATAGATAAACGTGAGGAGAGAAAATATCAGTTGTTGACTAGAACCTATCCCAAGCCACTCTTTACACATTACATACATACACACTCGGATGTTTACTCCAAAATATATATTGCAGTATCGTTAAACTCAGATTGTCCGTGCTATGTACACAGTAGGTACCCATTTTTAGGCATCGGTCTACACACGTTTGTATTTATTCCACACACTCATCTTTTCATATGTTTGCGTATGTATGTTCGTGTCGTACAGAGTGCGCAGGCGCGTTGACGTGCCTCCAGAAAAAAAGGAAATCAGAATAAACAACATTTGCTGATTGCTGATGCCTAACCGGATTAGGGACGTGCTTGCTGACAAAGGTCATACACACACGGACTTGAAAGTGATGGAATAGCATATATGTACATATGTATTTTAATGTAGGTGTTTGTATGTATAGGAACATTCAAAAATCACGCTCGCATGCTTGTACGGAGACACATTAGCCAATTTTTGTGGAAAGGACTTCGTATAAGCAAGGAATGGTTTAT
This sequence comes from Bactrocera dorsalis, assembly GCF_023373825.1. NCBI lineage: Eukaryota > Metazoa > Arthropoda > Insecta > Diptera > Tephritidae > Bactrocera > Bactrocera dorsalis. Next base: position 71,949,017 of record NC_064307.1, on the reverse strand, counting down.
AAATTTACTTACATAACTAATACGATATGTGATCGGAATTACGGAAACAATAAAGTAAAATGATTTCGTTTCGTAAATTATGTGGAATAAAAGGAAAGTAGTAAAACAATGCTTTTGAGCGTTGTGCGGATAAATTTTCAATGTGTTGGCACGTGTGCGGAAAGTTGAATCGATAGGGTCATTTTAACATCCTGGCCGAGGGTGGAAGGCATTAAATTGGAACAACGATACACATATGTATATAAACATAAATTCATATATATCTACATAAATGCATATATACTCATATGTACATATGTATATATTATATACAGAAATTTGAAGCAAGTTCAATACACTCAAATAATATGCAGTCGAAAGTTCTTAAATTTCAATTTCAACGCGCTGCAATATAAATAAATAATAATGAGCTATGTGTCTCGGCTTGCAGACATACATATGTACATATTCTTATTTATATTTATATATTTCTACGTCCACACACCTAACACAAATGCATATCTATCAAATTTAATGGTCTGCTGACTCGCCCTTTGTGGTTTCGCTGATGATCGAATTCATGCCACGTCACCCACACGCAGCAGGAGTGGCGATCCTGTCGCGAGATCAAGACGATCAATTGTCAGATACCAAAACAGCGCTCGAAACAACCTCACATACAAACAAATATACAAGTGCCAGAGTTATTCAAAGTCTAAGCGCAGACCAGACGACACCATGGCCTAGAGACTAACACACCAGTCGGCTATAAGATGTTATAAGACTAGATATTGACCGTGACAATGACTCGCCAGCGTACAAAATGCACGACGCGACGATTGCAGATGACATTGACAAATATTAAAATGCTGGCTACACACTTGAGGCACTGTGCGTGCAGGAGCCGAAGGTATACAATTGTATTTACATTGCAAGTGAGTTGAAAAACCCAAACAATACAGTAGCTGTCTAACAAATAAAGACGCGGCTTATAGGCACAACACAAGCTAAAGAGCCGGCTGAGCGGTGTTCAGCGTTTCTACACTTTCCTTTCGTTCTTCCTGTGAAAGTCAAATTGCTTTATGTTTTTTTGTTGGTAATGAATATGCTATGTAAATATATGCATATGTACGAATGTCGAGTGTAAAAATAAACTAAGAATAATGTTCGAAAAATGCTAATTTAGAAACTACTGTCAAGGTAATAAACTTGCTTTCGAAACACTTGTGCAGCAGTTGAAAGCGGAGGGCAGTATGACCTGTTACTTGCTGCTGCACATATGACTAGACTCACCATTTCATGGTCTTTTGACTGCTTAGTCTAGGCTAGTCTACCTGTCGCTGCCCGACAGACAATCGTCCGCGTTGTCTGCTACCTTTTTATTGATCTCCTAAAGTACTGTCACTGTATGCATGCATACATAGACATACGAGCATGCCATGTACATACATTGATGTCTGTCTGCTTCACTTTTATTGCCTCGCTTGGCTGAGCAATAATCGTAATTGCGGCGCTTTTCGTACAATTTTCTCACACTTGCATGATAATGACCGACCGGGGAACGTCTCCAGTCGGCCAGTTCGCTACCAAACTGTAATTTTAATTTCCTGCGCCACTAAATGACGCGCCTAATAGCTTTGCGGTTAGTTAAAGGTACCAAAAAGCAGCTATGAAGCGCAGCTAACCGTCGATGATCGTAGAAATCTCGAGTTAATAAGAAATTTAGTACCCTTTTCCTTTGAGCTGCCACATGCATGCAAGCGGCGCAAAGCCTTGCTTTCTACCACCTTCAAACCGAGTTTAGCGCATTCGAAACCATTTTATTGCTTCAATAAATATTTATTGCGCGGCAGTAAGTGCCACATTCGACACAATCCTTTCTCTTGCACTTAGATGTAGATGAATGTGTATTTACACATTTCTCACTTGTTGCATGGTTTTTCAGTAAGTAGTGTTAATTTTACAATTCTTGTAGAAATTACGAACATTTCCATACAATTTTGTTTACGCACTCTAAAAACAAGTATTTTTGAGCTGACAATGTTTCCTACTTAACACATTTCTCAACTCTTCTTTGCAAAGCTTTTTGCATTTTTTCTACTATTTATCTTTTGTTTACTCCTTTGTCGAAAAAAAGGAAACGGAAGTGCTTCACACAGTGGTTAATGTTTATTTTTATATACGGACATAAATATATTTATATATAGTAAGTCAATAAATGTCACTACTAGCAGACAAAATGTGTTGTGTCTCGAATGAGCAGCGAATGTGGTCTGGAAGACATATAAAACTGGTAAAAAGAAGTCATAAATAAGTCCAATAAAAGTCAGAAGATACAGAAGTTAATTATAAATCAGAAAAATTAGATATAAACTGCATAAAATTTATCAAGCAAAAAAGGTATAAGGATTATTCAATATTAACGGTAGTTATAATGGCAGCAATTAAAGAGTACAGTCCGGTCGTTTGATAAGCAACTCAAAATTAATGGAAGTACATCAAACTCAGTAAAGGGTATTACAAAAGAGAGCATTTTAAACAAAAATATATAAAACAAAAATACAAAAACTTTGGAAAGATTGGCGAATCGAACAAAAAACTGGCATAAATAAAAAAAAAATTGGTATAATAAAGTGAGATCATCATAGTCAGGTTCGTCAGGTTAGGATTGAACCAAAGTCGATGAATCTCACTTGGACGGATAATATTCATCAGAAGCCATTCACTACTTGACTATTTTTGAGCGTATAATCAGCGAGCTCAAAGCCGAGTAGATTCTGATAGGCCGTTTGTCCTTAGCAGTGACATGAGAGCTTTTACCTGGCTTGAGGAAGAACTGCTTACTAAGTGCCACCAAGCAGCCGAAATGTAAATTAATCTGACACAGTTCTCGTCATAGTTTCTAGTTTCCTCTGATCACTGTGCGCTTTCAATAAAAAAACAGTTTAAATTATACGCTTATTATTGTCAGAGGCTTTATGGCATTTTTATCAATTCCTTCTAATCTATTCAAATTAATAAGTGCATTCTAAAGAAAACTTGCATACACCGAAAACTAGTTCAGATGCGTTCATAAATAAACAATGCTGCACATAGAATTGCTAAGCCATAAAAAAATTTAAAAATCCATACGGCCTTTGACACTTAAAAACGCACAGCCTTAACTCACTTTAAACTCCAGCCATAAATTCATTGAACCACTTAATTATGAAATCATTTCATGCACCAAAAATTAAACAGATCTTCAAAAACCAATAAATTTTTAAAATCCTATCATTAATATGTACGCCCATTTGGAAACACTCTCGCAATGTCAGCTTCGGGTAGTCGAATTTTAAAACAAAGTCTGGGTGCAAGTACGAGTATAAGCTTGCCCGTGGCTTGGGAAGCCACATGCTCATAAATGTTTAAGATTTTAATTATAAAGAGCTCAAAGCTTTTGCTATAAGTTATCAATAGGCAAGTGCATATTTTATTGTTATTGATTTGGAATTTTGAAAGATAAGCCTCTATGAAAATTTTGGACGACGAAAAACGAATTTAAATACTGCAATATTTTAAGACATCTGGTGTAGTTTGCTGATTGTATTTACTTGAGTCTTCGGCTTACTGACACAGTTAAGTAGCTAGGGTTTTTCCCAAATAAAAATCTCTCTTGAAACCTCAACATAGAAGAGCATCCTACATCTGTCATCAAATAATTCTATATTTAATTTCATATAATTCTTTTACAAAAATTATTTTCAATAGCTTTTATTTCAGCAAACTTTTTTTTTACTAATAATAGCTAATTGTACCGGTTAGGAGTGGGTAAAAAAAGTTTATATGCAAAAAGGTAATAACTTTTATTAAGATATAATGACACATACATATGTAAGTATATATGTATATAAACTTTTTACTTGCATTAACTTAGCTAGCATTTATCAGCCTAAAAACATACTAACCTTGAAGATTTGCAAAAATAAGCTAAAAAAACAACAAAGTGATTCGCAAGCAATTCCAAGTGAAGTGTGTCGCCTTTCATATGCAAAGTCTTTAATTGTTTATATATTATAATTTTTAACACAACACTTGGCCACGCTAACTTGGGCGTACCCACATATGCCTTGAATAAAACTTCAGTATATACTTATGCATACATTTTTAAAATTTTGTTTGCAAAATTGCCAGATAATTAGTATGCAGCAGAGATAACTCGACGACAAATTTGTAAAATGTCAACAAAAATCAGAATTGCTGATTTCAGATGAGATAAGGTTTTAATAAACAGGATTAGAAACATATACGAGTGAGTATAAAAATATGAAAACGTATGATTTGAGCAGAAGGTAAATTAAATATTGTTTAAAGCGTAATAAGGAAACTTGTGAAAGATTATTTCTGTATAAAATTTGAGATTTAATGGATTAAAACTGTATATAAGGTAATAGTATTTAGTAAGGGAAATATAGTTAGAGATATAATATTGAGTTTTATAATGCTTTGAAACTCACAAAAGAGAACTTTAAGTTAAATAGATGAGGATAGCACCGCTACCTTAGGTCTATTGTGTGAACTTTAGAATAATCAAAAAAATTTAAAAATTATTAATTTATTGAAATGTTATTAGTACTTCAAAAACCTAAAGTTCCCTTAATAAAATTCTGAAACCTACTCTGTCATTTTCTCACAATACCAATTCTCAACCAACTTTTATTTTGCAAAGTATAGTAATTAACATTTGACCACCACTGTAGTAATCTCACCTTGACACAAAACCTTCAGAACGCCAAAGAACCATAATAAAGCTACTAGCATTCTATAAACACCAAAACTTGAATGAATTTATTTGGCATTTACTATGCATATGCGTTTAGTTAGTGGCCAGTGCCATTCATCAATGAATGAAAATTTCGCTCGAACGACACACATCAATTAAGGCATTCACTAATTTATCAAAACGACTAAGCAAAATCCCACATTTGATTTTGATTTTCAATTAAAATGAGTGTACAAATATCTACATGAGAGCGCTGCAGCTCGATTCGTATCAAAACAAATCAACGAGCAAGCGAATCACGTGATGCCGACAAACAACCGAAACCGCCGACAGCCACTTGAGCGCATTTTCGGTGCATTTTCAGCGTCTACGCGCAGCTTTGGCGCTGTGTGGGTACAATGCTGCCTTGACGACGCCTGCATGGCGCAGAAATCTGTTTATATATAGCGCATATGTGCAAAATTTATGCGCTAAATTGACAACTGGACCTGACCAAAAATGGCTGTATGAAAAGACTGGTGGAGCTTGGTGAAAAATTAAAAATTTAAAATGCATGAAAATGAAAAAAGCACGTTATATACTATATACATATATATGTATATTATATATATTTAAAAAATAGTATTAAAAAAATAAAAATTATATGTATTATATTGCTCCTTAAATTCATTTGTTTATATAAATATATATATTTTTCAATATCTAATATACATTTATGACAAGAGTTCGCATTTTAGTTGCACCAAAGCTACAAGTTGTTAATTAAATTGCAACCAAATATGGCAGCGCTACTCAAACGTATTTTTCAAAACGTAATGCATATGACAGCAAAAGCAAAATGTCAAACGGCGAAATCTACGACTTTTATACTGCTCATTAAATGAACAAAATTCCTGTTGAAAAAGTTAAGAAAATAGAAAAAACGTTAACTTCAGCTGCACCAAAGCTGTAATACCCTACACAACGAACGAACGAAGTTTCCATTCAGATCATTCAATTTTGTATGACAGCTATATGACTTAGTGGTTCGATCTACAAACTTTCTTCAGATATTGTGGCTCTATTTTAGATTATAATCTATACCAAATTTCGTAACGATATCTCGTCAAATACAAAAGTTTTCCATACTAGCACTCGATTTCAATCGTGCAGTTTGTATGGCAGCTATATGCTATAGTGAACCGATCGGCACAATTTTTTGATATATTGTAGATATCACGTCAAATGAAAAAGATTTTCATACATGCGCTTGTTTTCGATCGTACAATTAGTATGACAGCTATATGGTATAGTGGTCCGATCTGAACAATTTTTTAGGACATTGTAGTGGAGTCTTAGATAATGACTTATACCAAATTTGGTGAAGATATCTCGTCAAATACAAAAGTTTTCCATACAAGGATTTGAATCCGATCGTTCAGTTCGTAAGGCAGCCATATGATATAGTGATGCGATATCGGCGGTTCCGACTAATGAGTAACTTCTTCAGAAGAAAAGAACGTGTGCAAAATTTCAGATTGATATCTCAAAACTGAGATCGTATTTCGCGCATATAAAAACAGAGAGACACACGGACATGGCTAAATCGACTCAGCTCATTACACTGATATTTTATATACCAATATTCTATATATACTTTATACGATCTCCGACATTTCATTCCACGAACAACGTAACAAACTCAATGTATCCTGTTGAGGGTATAAAAAAATTTACAAATTTTATAAGCAATGCAACTGGCTCTGTCGATCACTTGCTTCGCCTGCTTCTTTTTTTTTAAATCTTTCTTAAACTCTTTCTTTGACTTTTGTGAGCTGTACGCTTGTTTGTTCGACTGTTCAACGCGCCAATAAATCTGTGCAGATTTATGTCAATTTTTAAATAACTTTTTAACTTGATTTCTATGTTTGCGGCGTGTCCATACACACACGACAAGCGCTGTACGTCTTGCCGACTGTCTTTATTACTTTGGCGTTTTGTGGCGTTGAACTCATTAATAATGCCGCTAACGCATAAATATAACAACAGGTGGCATTACGAAAACCCTTATGACAACAACAAAAACATAATTCATGTCATTACCTACACACTTGCATAAGAAATGTAATGTGTTTGTATTGGTGGGCAATATATCTTATCAACTAAATTAAAACTTACATTTTGACAGTAAGGCGCAAGCTTTTGGAATAAATTTTCCATAAATTTTCATAAACAAAAGCACAGCTCTAACAAAAATGCTAACTAAATGCCATTAAATAACAATAAAAAAAATTTTGGCTCGGCTGCATTCATCTCGCCAAAACGGCATAAAATAGTCAACATAAAATTAGCATACACTGTTTTATAATAAAAAAAAAAAACGCATAAATAAAATCGTAAATATGCGAAGGTTTCATTATTTTTTATATATATTTTTTTTTTGTTTTAATTTAATTTTAATTATTCAAAGTTGTCATTATTTTTTTTTAATTTTCTTTTATAATTTTTTTTGTTTTTTAATTTTTTTTTATATTCTAATTTTTTTTATTGTTTCAAAATATTTTTTCCATTTTTTTTACATTTATTTATTTTTTTCCATTTCTCAAAACAGTACAAGCCTGTTTCCCGCACAGTTGTCTGTTTTCCGCACATAATGCGTCTGCTTACAAAGTTGTCGCCTACTCTGTTCAAAAATTAATAAATAATTTTAATATACGCATAAATATGCAATAAATTTTGATTGTAAATAAAGTTATGCAAATTAAAGCGCATAAATGTCCAGTTGCATGAACGACTTTTAACGCGTCAATACGTTATGCAGATGCCACGTACGTCTATGTCAGACGACTGCTTACTACTTGGCTCGTGCATAGCTTTACAAATCAGTTTTTAATGCATTTAAATGACGCTTTATGCACAATGGGAGGTGTTGATTAACATTGGCGCAAATCTGCTACTCTAAGATACAGACATATGTATGTATTTTTAAGGCGCGCCTGCGCCTTTGTAGTCTACACATTGCTTGTTGCCTCTTTGTTTGCAACATTTGTTATGCATTTGATTTGTTCGTCTGCTTAAGTGGCAATTAATTGCCTGTCTTGTTTAACAAGCACTGATGGCACAATAAAAATGTTAATTAGATTATTTCAAGGACACCACTGTAACTTGAAACGTTCATTTATAAATTTACAAGCCACCGCCTTGACTACCTTTTAGTTGTTGAAAGCTCTAGATCGAAATAATTTTTCAAGTAAAAAAGTTTCATGTATGGAGATAACAGCATTGACTACATTGAAAAACGAATAGATACGTCATAGATGGCCTATTACGAGGACTCAAGAAACAACAGGAAACTAAATGGAATACAAAAAGCAGCCTGTAGAGGGGTAACCTCAAGTTACCAAGTCCAAACGAGGCTTCTGCAACAACTGTCCATAGGTGTATTTATGCGGAAAGTAGCAGGAAGTTCTGTTATCAAAATAACGCAATTATGAGGTTTGAACCGAAAATCATATGGATATAAAGCCATGCCGAACCAACTTAACCTAAATACGAGTAAATCAGACTATGCCCTCCAAAGCTTAGATTTCAATAGTCTCTTTCTAGTGAGGTTACCCTCTATACGTGATTGGAGAAAGAGTTTAGTAAAGGAAGAGGATACTACCTCTATTTATACTGATGGGTCAAAAATGGACAAGATCCAATGATCTTGAGATCTCACTTACAACTCAGCCAGCATCTTCCAAGCGCAAGTACTAGGTACGAGAAGGTCTGGGGGGATCAATTAAAGCAGACAGAAAGCAACCATATGCTGGCCTTGATGTCTCTAAGCATTAATTCCAACATAGACTACAACTGCGGAAAGTCTTTAAACCCAGGCAGGTCAACTCCGCTTGTCTATAATTTGGGGTCACAGTCACAAGACCACTGTCGGCAAAGCTAGGAACCTATTTAGTCGAATTCGTGCGGTGTTAATTCCATGCCTGCTATGAATTTTGAACAAATAGCTCGGAGGATGGATGGAGGATTTAAATCAAGTAGAAGCCTGAAGATAACAAAGTGGATATATCCAAGATATGACAGAGTTACAGCCACTATACCGAAGATGGCTATTTTTTATTCTGCTGAATTGCACATATCAACTTTTGCCAAAGAACTAGTGGCCTCTCTGGAATAAATAGTCATAAGAAAGCTTAGAAAAAATACTTATGTCATTTAAATACAATATACACATATATGGAAACAGGTCTCTGCAGTCGCTTTATAATAATAACAAATTCCTCCAACCGAAATAATAATTAACAAGAGTTCGACACTTTGTAAATTATTTCTTTGCGGTGTAAAAGAATGTGTTAATCAATAAACATGCTGAGGCGCCGAGTAATAATTAATTACATAAGTATATAAATGTATATTTGGTGTTGTTCAAATGTACGCTTATCGCATTTTATTTGGTTTTTATGTAATCAAAACAACAACAATAAAAATATAGGCATGTGAAGAAAAATTTAAAGAAATTCATGTCACAATTAAGCGCCCAAAAGCGCGTGCGCATGCGCACAAGCACAGTTCTCGAAAACGTGTTCTAGAGAACTTTGCGCGTCGTTACATAACAATAAAAAATATTATTTTTAACTAATTAATATGCACGACAATGGATTAAACCAACATCCAATTAATTCTCAGCTATATATACAAGTGTTTTCAACCGTTTTTTGTTGCTTTTTGGCGCTCTTAATTTAGGCATAAAATATTATGGCGCCTGTGAAATTTGAGTTGTCTTTTTGTGGTTTGCACTTTGCTTGACAAAAAAATTTCGGGATTCAAATCGAATTTTAGGAATTTTACGACTAGGTTTCATTACCGCTTAACTGTTAAGCCGCTTCTATGAATATTTCATAAACATTTCTTATATTTTTACAGTTTTATATGACAAATTAATTTGAGTCTTTAATTTCAACGCGAGAAATAATATTTTTTAATGCTGTGTAAGCGAGCTATAAACTTATTTTCAAAACAAACTTTATGTAAGCTATAATTAGACGCTAATTTTCTATGGCTATAAAAATTAGTTTTCAATTTTTTATTGCAAGTATGCATATACACGCTTTGAAAGCATTAGGGTATAGCATTTTATATGGCATATAGAATGCATACTTTGCAGACGGTTTGAAGCTGTTTCGGGTTGGTAAAATGTTGGATTACGAAAAAATAAAAAGTATAAAATAGGATTATGTGAAAAAAGGAGTTTAAAATATTTTTTTCCAAAAATTTCAGAATTTTGAACGATTTTGGAACAACTCTACGACCGAACATAAAATAACCTTCCCTAGATTTTCAAACTGCCATGGAGTGAAAATTTTTGGTTTTTTTTTTGTGAAAAATATTATTGATTTTTATAAATTAACTATTAAATATTAAAAAAAAATATATATATATTTTTCTTACTTTTCAGTTAGCAAAAGAATTTGATCAAAAATTGACTTTAATTTAAATTTTCTTTAATTCTTGCCACAGTTCAATTAAAGGTAAGAGCGCAAGGACAACCTTACTTCTTTGTATTTTTCTTGGCGCAGCTCGTTTAGCTCAATTGAAATTTTATTACTTGAGCAACAATAAAGAATGGTTTCATTGTTCGTTTGTAGAATAGTTATTGCTGTTGTTATTATATGGCGCATGTGCATATGTACATGTATGTAGATATTTTAGTATTCTTGTATTTGTATTTTCCTTTGGTTGATTGTCATTTGTGTCTTATTATTTATTATTGCTCTAATTTTTATTATACACACACGAGCGCACACACCAACACAGTAGTTTGTGAAGAAAATTATAAATTGGCACAACGCGCAGTTTAAGGTCTTTTCAATTTGCATACAAATTGATCGAGTTTCACTAAAGATAACTAATTGAGAGTAAAAGCTTCATTGCAAACGTACAAAGGGTATGTGGAGCAGAAAAAAAAGCAAATGTTTCAGTTTCTATAAATAAATTGTGTACATGTGTATGTGTAAAGAAGTAGTAAGCAGCATCTGTACAAAATATGTTTATCTTAATTTAAGCAATCATATATGAAATTTATATCATGCATAACAGATTTTATAATTTATGCAGTTGCGTTGATTAATTTATCAATAAATCGCTTGATTAGTCGCCGCTAATTAAACTAGGTCAACGGCACACAAATCAACTTTACTGCAGGCGCACAAACATACATGTATATAAGTACATATGTATATACTTTTTACATGTTCATATAACTATATATGTATGTGTATATATACATGTATGTGTTTAAACCTGTACTACTACTATTTTAATTTACTTCCTCTTTTAGGCGCGATTTCTAGTGAGAAAATCAAAACTCATCCGAATATCAACCACGAAGTTCACTTAATCAATATGCGTCAGAATAATTAATTAAACGCACAAGTGCACACACATAATTATATGTAAATGCGTATATATGTATATATGTGTGTGCACAAATTAAGCAAATAATGATTGGACATAGTCGTTTATCTAAGTGTTATTCTAGTAAAATTTACATAAATTCTTGTAAACGAAAATGGTTTCTAAATTTAAATTTTGTGTTATTTATTTACATAATAAAGGGCTTAGGCCTGATTAGGCGCAGGCTATAGCATCTAGCGCATCCGCATGATGTGCTTTGACAAATGATTAATCTGCAGAAACAGAATTAAGTTTCATTTACTGGATAAACGTGGCTAAAGCTGTCTCTTAAAAAGCTTTAATTTATGCGCTCTCGCAGCTAAACAAATCAGTCATAGCTTTATCAAGCCTAATTTATTTATTTAAGTTTTTTTTTTATTTTGAAAAATTAGTTTTTGTATAAATTAAAATTTTAACAATAAAACCTTTGTATGGTATATAAATAAATTACTTTTAGAAATACAAATGTTGATAGAATTTTGTTAAAATTTTTTGCTTAGATATACACGATCTCAAATCGCCCATAAATTACAAGTAAGAAGTGAAAATTACACCAAATAACATTTTAGAAATCCTTTGGTTTTGAACCTTTACACACATATACCTGTATAGCACTTTCTGAAAGCAATTAGATTTTTCAAATTAAGGGGGTTTTTACCTTTTTAGCCCAAAAACTTGTTGCTTTTGTGAACTTTTTTCTAAAGAGAGCAGCGCTTGAATTTAGCGAGCGGAGAAAAGGCGAATCGAAGACAGCTAATAGTATCTTTCGACAAAATGGCGAAACAAAGACGGCTATAAAATGCCAAGAAATACAGTCTCTGATCATTGTTTACTTTTAGAAAGTTTTCAACCCCCGACCTATAGCAATAGCGTAATCGCATTACCCACAAATTTAGCAATTAATTTATAACTAAAACAATAAAATCAAACTTTAGCAATCCATCAAGAATCACTTGATATCAATCGGAGAGCAACTGTAAATTGACATTATGAAGTTCATTGCACCCACTAATAAAGCAGTGAAAATTTCTATTACAAATATTTGTTATACTACATATATATCTCATATGCTATTTGGAAACTCGACACACTCGAAATGTGAATTGTGACTTATCAGCTGCTTGAAGAATGCGAATTTTAAACAAATTTGAGACTTGAACGCTTTGAAATCTTAAACCCAGCTACCGCTTCCAGCTAAAAAGGGTGTGTTTATCAAAGGATTAGGTAACTATAAAAGTAGCAATATCTTTTTACCGACAAATAATCCGCTCAGTGTGTTGTGTGGTCTCGACTTGGAAAAAAAAAACAACTAAAAGCATACACAACTAGAAAGCAAGCAAATCAATAGGGGAAAAAGTCACTGACACGAGTAAGACTAAAAGCTACTATATGATGACCAGCAAAACAAACGAATTGCTAAACAAATTGAGCAAAACACAGCATGAGGGAGATGAATACATATACATATATGCATTTGGGTGTATAAATATGTATGTCTTATGAAACAACAAATTATTATAAAAGTACAAGCAAAATATGTTTTTATTGTTTAACCGAAAACCGCACACACACACATGCAACGGACAAAATTCTTGGGAAAAGGTGCAAGTTGAAACCAGAAAAATAACATCAATATAAATTTATTAAAACAACAAAAGTAACAAACCAATACTTAACTGTTAGAACAACATAAAATATTATGGCTTTGCAGTGAAAAAGTGTTGAAGACGATTGATGATTGTGATTAACAACAACAACACATTAATGACAGAAATATGTTGTAGAAAAGCTAGCAACATGTAAAATAACAACAATAACAATAATAATCAACAAATTGACTAGCTTTATAATAACAACAAAAGTTGTAATAAAAAAATACAATTAAAAATACAAAAAAATTGAGAATACATACGAACAAGCGCCTAAAAAGAACAATCAATTTAACTACTTAACAGTATATTATGATTAAATCATCATACGGATGAAGTGATGAAGATTCATGTGAAAACTAATGTTTTACCACATAGCTGATGAACACTGTGATTTTGAGTTGAGATATATTCAAGCTAGACAGTCGCTACTCTATCTGTAAGTACTAATGATGCTGACTTATCGCATTGTAGAATATAGTTAAAACAGATTTAGATATTTTTACATGTGTATTCAGAAACAAATTGCTTGAAATTTAAGTTATTATCCCCAATGAGAAATTAAAAAAAAAACTAATAATAAGCAGGCTTATTTCAAGTATAAAGATTACTTGTTTTTATTCTTTTATTAAAGAAGTTGTGTAGGTTAATTTCGATTGATAAATCAGTTATTATTGAAAAATTTTCTTAAAAATGTGTAAAAAAAAAATATGAAAATTGTTGAGCTATTCTTCTCTGAACTTTATTTCTGTTAGGTCGTCGTATATTAATAATCATTTATGAATTCTTCTTTTGTCTATAACAATTGGTGACCTATGGTACATACACATACGAGAACCTATAATACTACACTCATATTGTATAAACCATTGGCAAGTACTATACCAAAGTTGTACTCAAGTATTCCAAGAATCCACTTAAGTATATTGAAATGACCTGTTTAACAAGTCAATCACTGAAGTGGGCACACTCATGAACAATAAAATTATGTATACAGATCAATAGAAGAAAAGAAATGAACTATGTGCTTGATGTTAAACACAATTGTACGCTGATAGTACCACTATGCTCTAAAAACTAACTTCAAATACTAAAAATCCTATATACATTTGAGTACACTTTGAAGTCTTGCAGCGGAAACAAAAGCTATACTTAATGATTAGTAATTTTATTTTTATATTTGGAGAATGCAAAGCTGTTCTTTATTGGAGCCCACAAGTGTCCAGAAATTGTGGACGCCCGAAAACTACGTTACGAATCTTTCATCGTATGGTAGGTGCCGACTTGAAAGAAACTGGAAGAGTCTAATGCTAATCGTAACACCTTCAACGCTTTTATTTTGGGCCTACATTGCAACCAGAGTTAAAGGAATAACATATATACATACATATGTATATTTGAAGAATAATTTTCAAAAGATGTGAATGATTTTTAGAATGTCTCATTTTTCAAGGTTAATGAGGAGATCGGCTTGAATTATAGATAAACAATGACTGATAAAAAAATAGAGAGAGATCCAGCCTCTTGAATATATAATTACTTTATGACCATCACTAAATATTTATAGATCTAGAAGATATTCCAAGGCTCAATACTAAATTTTTATTGAACTAAACGTTGCTGATACTGCCACTCATTAGAATATGCTTAATCTCTATCAAGCACCTGGGAGTTTATGATTTTTCTGGGGCTAGTTGAGACGTCGTGACTACGGAGAGGGCACTATAGACCCTAGGTTGCGGTGCAATCCTTATTTACCTATATAATCAATCATAACATGGAAAAGGGTAATAAGTCAGTCCCAAATATATGCTTTATGTGTGGCTTATCTAAGAACATACCCTCCTGCAGTCAACAGAAATCTTCTATTCAACATCAGCATCATTAGAACTACTTCCGCTGCGGATTATCTAGGAAAATTGAAGAATTACGTATAATAACAGCAACAACAATCAAAACCTCAATATGAAGGCAACAAATATACAAACAGTTCACGCTTAATATAATCTTAAATAGAAACAAATTGTATTGTGCGTGTGGTCTCAATTAGTTAATGAAGCACCAACAACAACGCCAACGTGAAAAGTGTTGGAAAAATTGACGATGCTACAATAGTGTAACAAATTTGTAATTCAAACACTGAGATTTAAACGAAAAAAGGAAGTCAAGCAATTTGTTGGGCAACTGAAGGCTATTATGTAATACGTAGACGACGCAAAGGCAACAACAATAGAAATTAAACGCGTATATTAGGTGTCGGCGCAAAGCACAACACGCAACGCTATAAAAATGAGCTACAATGAGTAGGCAAAAAAAGTGCACAATAAAGTAAAAAAAAAGTACAGTAAGGAGGAGAGAAATAAATAGCAACAACTTTGCAAACGCCTTCGAATTAAACGCTGACGACAATGACGGCAGCTTCTTGAAAGTAGCACAAATCCATTAAAGAGGCAATTGTGCGATCGTTAAAATTATAGTTGGTGATCAGTTGAGATGCAAATGTGGCAACGCTGTAGCGAAATATGTTTGGCAAACAGCAAGTGAAAAGCTAGATAGAGAAACATGCGCACAAAACAAAGTGCGAAGAAATATTGCAAAATATAAAAAAAGAAATATGAGAGAATTGACTTTTTCCAATGATTTCCGCTTTGCATATTTCGCAGTGGCACTTACGACGACATTAATTCAATTACAATGAGACACAATGGAGCTGGCGTTGCAATGAGACGTGTCGCCTGTGGCGAGCGCTGTCATTAAATATTGCCAATAAGAATGGAGCGCCGTACATACCAAAACAAAACGAAGGTGGCACTCATTAAAAGCAGGCAAAACAACCTGCGCGACGAGAAATAGCTTTGCAGTGAATAGTAATGGTTGTTGTGTGGCATAGAGGCACCAACCACTTGCACAACTTGTACAACTCGCTTGGCATTACTTGCAGTCTCATACTCACACCTAAGCAACGGAATTCCGACTGCTTGTAGTACTGCAATTGCAATTGCGTATTTGTTGCATTTTGACACATTTGTCATTTCTGACAGCTGACATATGTCAACCAGCAACATTTTTACACTTTTTTCATAGTCATCGCAGGCGCGTCAGCTAAAACGACTGCTTCATAAACAATTGTGTGGGGAATTAACAAAGCGCAAATAAATTACAATAATTTACTATTAATTAAGTTAATTATGTAGAAATAAAAACTTGACTTGATATTATGTGTGAAATGTAATTGAGATATAATTACTGCGGTAAATAAAAAATCAGTGGGAAGCAAAGAGGTAAAGAAAATTCAGCGAAATATATTTACATAATAAAAATAAACACAAAACAAAATAAAATAAATTATTTCGTTTTAATTTTTTTTTGGCTCTGCAAATCGGTGGGTCGGTCTGAGCCGTGAACCCAAAAATTCGCCAGTTGCCTATACCCTTTGTAAAATCAGTTATCCCAAGTGCAGACGCTATGATGCGTGAACGCCCTTGCTTACGTTGTCCACTCTGGGTCTCGAGTGGAAGAACTTTGCGTTGGAGTATCATCTTCTAAGCGAACAACATGGCCTAACCAACTCTTTCGTTCGATTTTTATGCGATTAGCTATATCCATTTCAAGGCAGAGCTCATGCAGTTCGTAGTTCCATCTTCTTCGATGTTCATCATCCGAGATCAAGCGAAGAACAGTTCTTATGAATCCTCTAACACCGTATATCTGCTTCCCAATTGCCTACCGACCTCGTAGTAGCACCTGTTGGAATGAGCTGTTCTGCACTTGATCTTCAGGCTTAGATTATTGGTGAAATGTATACTGGTTCCGAGATATATGACAACTGTGATGCAGTTATTAAGATGCAAGGACTCTTTTTATACTGGCAAAGACTGCGTTCTGTTGTTAAGGCCTGTTATTAATGGAACTAAATAATAATAATAAATAATAGGCATGAGTGGTCTCTGAATCTATAAGTAAACAGATTTCGAAATTTCAACTAAAGAAATATGAGTTCCCATGAATTGTAGAGATAGACATTTAGTCACCGCATTCCGTATATAACTGACATTCAGCATAGAAATCGAAATGTTGCATGCAATAAATTTCTTATTGATCATTTTTTCCTAACACAACTCATTGCATTCGTATTAGTAGTAGCATATTAATTGCAGCAATAATCCTGCTAACCAAAAGTATTTTAAGTGGAAGGGTTCGTCAATTCATCTGTCAGTGGCAACAGGAAATTATCGCAAATGGCACACATTTTTCAGCACAATTTAGCGATCAGTGTTTTGCCACTTTGTAAATTATATGTATGAATATAGGCAAAGCTTGCATTTAAGTCGAACAACATGTGGGGAGATTGACACGAGCCGAACGTTGCATTTACACGTACATATGTGTGTATGTAGGAACTCAGATTTCGCGTAAAAAATAACCCATTAGGAAACATGCAGCGCTTTATAAGTTAGAGAAGTGTGTATTAGCGATCCACAGGACTTGGGTTCGATATCATTTTTCGGACAGAAAATTAAAATATTTTTTCAGAATCTATACTTTGAAACACAGGCAAGGTTTCTGGAACACATGTGTCATGAAAAGGTTGGTTCTAACTTACGGCTTACACGATTTCGAAACTGTATAACCTACCGTTTTTCGTATAATAAACAAATAATAAAAAAAACGCTAACAAAATAATTTAAACATTTTTTCTAGCAAGTTTTTTGCTATTTCCGAAATTTTCAGAAATACCTGACTAAAGGTAGTCTATTTTAACCCATATTAACCCTCGCCTTACAGAACAATCTTAAATAGTTTCATGTGTGTTAAAAAAAATTGCAATATTTTTAAGCGTTTCCAACTGGGTGCGCGCTTCGACCAACATTCACTCACACATACGCAACGTAATGCATCATTTTTACCTCAACTAAAGTCTTGCAGGCGCAGCACGTGCCGGACGCGTCATAAACAGCCAATGGCAGGGACAGTGAACCAAACAAGCAGATGTTTAATGATTGCAGTGCACGAAAACGTGGTTAATGAAATGAACTTAAAACAGAAAGCCAGCCAAAAAATAAATTTAAACAGATGAAGCCCAAAATGAGTATGATAAAAATAAATGGGCAGTCAAACTAAAGCGTGGGCATACAAAAATAAAAATGTATTTCGTAAGAGTTCACAAACGAAGGAAAATTAACAAAAAAAAATTAAAATAAATAAAATAAAAAATAAAATAAATTTAATTAAAAAATAAAAAAATTAAATAAATCAAACAAAAAATAATAATAATAAAATATTTTCTGTACAAAAATAAATTTAAAATGGTTTTGATTGCATTTCTAGCTCAAATGTAGCGCTTGTCTGCATCTAATCACCTTAGCAGCGGCAGCATTAAAAAGTCAAATTTATTAAAATACCATAAAATATGATTTTATTTCATGCCATAGCCCTACTGACTGCATTTCGCCGCTATCGTTCGCTGCTCACTCCATTTTTCATTGTAATTTACACATTTTATTTTCGTTTCTCTTTTCATTTTTTTCACTACAACTACGCACGTGCCAAACCTTTTACAGCGCGCATGCGCTATAGGGCTACAGCTACACGAAAATCTGCTATAATAAAAATAAATAAATAGCAGCCGGCACTTAATCTTTCTAAGAAACGGTGCACAGGTGATAATGGGCCGTGTTTCAAAAAGAAAAGAATTAAAACATAAAAAATGAGCGGCGCTTTCAATTAACAACTGCGTGGCGATTAGTGGAGCATCTTCAACGGCAGCACGATTTTCTGTCGATATATATAAACATATGTATGCGCATAAATAGGTTTAAGTAGAATTGCGTTGGCTGTAACTATTATACGTTTGAAGGCAAAAAAAGAAAATTCCTTAGAGAAAAAAGCAAAAAAGAGGGATGTAAAAAATAATAAAATAAAATTATATGCAAACTTGTTTACTTATTTAATTTATTTGCTCTTTAGCTGTATTATGCAGGCGAGTGGGCATTTAACCAACGCCTACAGGTGCCAAGTAACACGCACGCATACCCATACGAAATACCCAACCCACAATGCCGGTAACGCCTCTGCTCACCATTGACAATTCCTTCTCAATAAATAATAATAAAATCAATTTTACTACCTTCATCAAATGGCGATCTAATGATTTTTATATGCCAGGGTGTGCGTGCGCTTTCAAGTGTCATCACCTGTTCGATTTGCCATAAAAGCGCATGCGCGGCCTATTCAATAGCGGTCAGCCGTAAATAAGCTTTAACTAATGACGCTTTAGCAGCAATGCTAATGAGCTTACGATTTTTCAGCTTTAATTGCTATTTGTTAATGGCTATAACGCCTCTACACAGGCGTTTGGAGATTATTGGTAGGTTTCAATTGATAAGCTTTGCGCATACAGCTTGTTTGTCGTAAAAAATAGCTGTAAGGAAGATGAGATGGTACTTTTGCTGAGGAAACTAGCTATGGTAGCCTAACAGACAGCAATTAGTAAAGCATTTTTTAAGCGATTTCACATAAAATTACTTAAATCTGAAAGGCCTGATTTAAATGAGAAGAAAGCTATATAAGAAAGCATATCATCGACTTTCTAGTCGACTTGTGGTCAAAAAAAGTTGTTATATCAAATGACTTACAAGAAAAAATGTCTATATATAATTGCAAGTTGCCTAAAGAACATCTGCAGTAATTATTAGCCTCACTACTAGAAATTCCATGATTTTTCTAACTCTGTCTCACTGCTGTCAATAGAAGTGTTGTTACCCTTCGTTCACTTAGAAATTGAAGAAAAAGCGGAGTAAGCTTTTTCACAGATGAGTCGAAGCTCAAGAAGAACTGCTGTTCAGACCGCCAGACCACTGTAGTGTCCTTCAAGCAGAAATGGCTGCCAGCAAGGTAACAGTAAATGTATTTCTCTGCAAGGCGACTTACTTTAGTGAGCTATGCATCCACTCCGACAGCAGAACTGCTTCACAGACCTTGAGTTCACTGTGAGCTCAAAGCTAATCAAGGAGTGCATGACCTAACCATCAAACTACATCCATATAAAACTTGTCTGGGTGCCTAGCCATGACGGAATCATCAATGAGTTTACAAGAAAAGGCAACCATACCGAAATTCCATCAATCCAACAGTATGGAGCTTAATGAGGCAACTGGCCTTTGCTACGGTTATATTCAGTATAAAAATTTGGTATGAAAAATCAAAAACTTCAATGCGAAATATGGAATACTGAGAGTAGTACAAATTTACTGATCAACCAAATAAAAAAATTGATCAGACTCTATTTCTCAGCGATTTCATTTAATTTTCAACACTCAGATTTATTCTACTGAATACTGCTTTCAAAAGCTAACTTCTCTGAATAAATGTACTGAATAAAAGCTGTCTTCGATTACTCAAGCGTTGCGAGCGAAGAAATAGCGAATAGAGGAATGCAGAAGTATTTTGGGATCTACTTTATAAGGATCACAAGTATTTAAATGACACAATGCATTCAGTGAAGGTCGTGATATCATCGAAAACTTGCCTCATGCGATCTTTATTAATAACATGGAAACAATTAAAGTTTGAAAATTTTCGTGCCAACATCAGAGGATCTAAACATCTCTTATGGATTAACTCAACACATTTTGGTTATGTAGCATGTATATCATACAATGCTACAGTGCTACAAGAACTCAATCTTTTGCAAAACCAACTTCGAGTAGAAGCCACAAAAGAGATGCTTGACAATGTAACTGAGGACTCAATAGTTACTAAACTCATCATTAGTGTCGAGACGTGTATTTATGAATATGTCGTGGAAACTGAATGGCAGTGCAAAAATGTGCGAAACCCTATATACCGAAATTCACTGAAGGCGCAGTAGGACATCCCAGACAATAACGGCTTTTACGAGGATATGAAAATTGCATTTAGCGCAGACAAACTTGTATTAGCCCTAAAGTAACCGATTTTAAACGTCTTAATAAAGATTTATATTATAACACGTGAACATGTAGTTTTTTTTGGCAGCCAGTGTCAAATTTGATCAGTTATAATAACTAAGGAAATTTTCCAAAAATCTTTATTTGAGTTACAGCCACAAAAAAAAATTTAAATTCTGATCTGTTCATTAAGATTTTCTCATGAATTTCTAATGCTATAAGAATTGTTGACATAAAATTTTAACAGTCAACTTTTTCGAGAGTAACAAGAACGTGATCTTACGTAAATATATCTATACTCTACTTTATCTAAAAAGGTTGTCAAATTTACATTACTGTTATCTGGTGTATGCTTATACAATTGCTTAGCAAATAATACCAAACTTATTGCACGATAATTATATAAATAAATGTGTAAATATTGAGAGTCACCAGCTAAACAAATATACAAGCCAACTGTCAGACTTGATGAAGAGTGATGCGTGGGTGAAAGAAATCACCGGCAAAGCAGATAACTACTGTCAATTCTATGACATTATATAAACATAATAGAGAGGACTTTACATGGCTACATAGGTTAGGTGTAAGTGGCTACAAAATGTGTAGATTTGTATGCGACCACTTGTTAAAACCAAATTTCCGCTGAAAAGTCACAGTCATATACGAAATTGCCGACAACAATGCGCTCGTAAATCAAAAACTGATTTTAACAACAACTTGTTAAGAATTCTTGAAAGCCCATACAACGATCCATAAACGGCCAAGTGACCAAGAAAACTGAAAAAATTTCAAGGGCTACACAATAATTTGAGATTTCTGTTTTCTTTGCGCTTTTCTATATGGATTTCAGAAAAAAATCGAAAAATATACATATACAAATACAAATCAAAGGAAAACAGAAATCTCCATACAAACAACAAATCTGTAATCAACATAAAACAAGCGCGAAACAGCAAAGAAAGCGGGCAACAAATGACAACTACAAATATATGTAGTATATACCAACAACAATGAACAGCTATATCAAGCATGCTGTTAAGTGTTTCAGTTGAGCTACGAAGAAGCGTGGCAGCAGCAGCTGCAGCGGCGCACTTGGGTACACCCACCCACTTACCAACCAACAACAGCAGTCGCAGTCGCAGCCGCAGCCCCAGCGACCTACCCGTGCTGCCTACCAGCTAACGGCGCTGCGTCTTGTTTTCGAACGCCAGACTGTTGCTTTTATGGTGTTGGCTGGTTGGCCGTTTGCGGCTGGCTGATTTGTGTGGTGGGGCAACTGACACCATTAATGAAAAATCGAAAAATGCTGCTGTGCTGTGCTGCCGAGCACAACAACAGCGCACGCGGTAAACACGCAACACAGCATTGCCAAGCGCAAGTCACATTTGAACTCCGCCAACACCAAAACGCTTTCTACCATTTTGGGGCGCTGCTGGCTGCTGGCTGCTGCCGCTTTTAGTGTTGTCTCTGCCCCCGCCTGCTACAATCTTCATTTGTTGCTTGCCATCGCTGATGCTGTTGATTATGCTTTACCGCCGCGAAAATCCGTGTTGTTATTGTTTGGCTGCAGTGAGCTTTTTCAGTTTTGTGCCCATAGGCGTCTCTTACACGCAGTCGTATTTTGTGGCTTGCGGTCGCTTTGTCGTGCTTAGCGTGTTTAAAGTCATTAATAAGCGACGGCAACAAACGAAAATCGCCTATTGTTTATGCTGCCACAATAGCAACAACAACAATAGCATATAGCAAAGCATTGACAATATCAGCGGGCACAAAACAGTTCACTTAGATGCGGCGCATGCGCTTCAACATGCAAGTAGTACGGTGAGTTCTACGAAAGCGCGTGCGCATGCGCGGCTGCGCAGCTGTTTGCTTTATTCATACGCTTGCGCGTTACTTTGTTGCGTTGGTGTAATCGGCATGAAAATGGTAAAAAATTATGGTGCGCTTGCAAAGCTGCCTTTTGTGTAGGTGCATTCGCTTAACGAATGGATTAAATGGATTTATGCAGCATCATTGAGCAACAACGACAACTCAAAAGGCTCAAGAGCTGAAAGCAACCATACCATATGCTTTAAGTAAGCGTTAAGCAGCATAATTGCGGTGACAACAAACAGCTATAATTGATTATATATAATATATGTGTAGATTCAGTGAATTGCGAAACAGATTTTTGTTTTCTTAATTAATTTTTAGGATATCGAAATAAAGATATGCATATATATTTTATTAATATCTGCGCTAGTGAAGGAAAAATGTAGGTAGGCTTGTCTAGGATTTGTTGTATTTTTACTTAAAGTACACAGTATGATCCCACAAAAACTATTCAATTAAGGTTAGATAAGGTTGGGAAGTCGATCCTAATAGAGATTTTACTTGGACCTGGAACGACGCCCCATTGTGATACGTATAAACCCCTAACCAAAGCGTATAATAAGATCCTTACAGATCGAAAAAAGTCATTTAAAAGTAAAAAAATGTTTTCCTTGAAAAAATTATGAAAAGCTAAAAATTACGAACTTTACTAGCACGTGTTTTCTGGATAAAGATCTTATATGGATATGTTAGTATTTTGTTTCAGGTTGCACGAACTCGCAGAATCACCGCCAGCCGTACAAACCATCTTAAAATAGTTGATTCCGAAAATTAATCTAGCAAGATAAGTCAAAAAATTATTTTTTCTAATAAAAATATGTATTTTTTTTCTACGCGCGTACCCCCTTTATATGTATTTCGCCCGAAGCTTCTATATTTTATCTGCTGAGCGTAGTTTTTTCCCACTATCATTCGCCACTATTTTTTCCAATGAACTACACAATGTTCCTGTTGTTTGTTTTTTATGTGAAAGTTGCGTAAAATAGCGTAAAAAATCGTAGAAAGTGTGCGTCCCTGCGCGGTTTCGGGGCAAACCCCATTGTGAACGGCGTCGTCAACAAACAACCGCTAAGTGTTAACCGCAAACAACGAACGGAAAACATAAAGCAACTACATGCATGTGGTTTGTAAGCGTACTTTAAGGTGAAAACGTACAAAAGTGTACAACAACAAGAACGACAGCAACAACTAATGCAAACAATTTAACCTAAGCGCTTTCAGTTGGCTGCCGAAAAACACTTTTATTTTCTATGTTGGCTTGCTGCGGTGTGTGGTGCAGTGCCTTACCGTTTTCACGCCTTCCCTACACCCACTTCATTTAGGTGCCCCCCGCCCACACACTTATTGTTGTGCAGCCCACTTGCACTTTTTTTTTTGGTTTCGTTTGTTGTTTAGTTACAAAAATTGTAAACAATTGTGGCGCGTGTTTTTTCGTAACTTTACTATGATAATTTTTGTTGGTTTTGTTGTTGGCATGTATTGTACATATTTGCTGTTGCTGTCATGTTTGATAATGTTGCTGCAACGGTTGTTGTTGTGCGCTTGTTGCACACGGATCTGTGTAGGTTTGTAGCTGTATGTGTGTGTGTGTACGTCTTTGCATTGCACTGGAATCAATCGATTGCTTGCGGTAAGCTTTTGTTGTACTTCGAGCCTCTTTTGCAACGGGCTTTTGCTTTCCGTCTCTGATGGCTTGCCATATCGTCGCCATAACATCAAACACGAACAACAATAAGCGCTGCAATTTCATACAGCCACATTAACAACGCCTAGCTAAAGCAGCAACATCAGCAGATACAACAACAATAGCGATAATGTACATATCAGCATTGTTGTCGTGAGCAATTTGTAACATGTACACAATTTTTCCACTTTACTGCATTTTCCATTTTTTCGAATAATTTGTTTAATGTGCTTTATTATTTTTGTTAACCAAATTTCTATCAAAACCACCAAAGCTCATGTATTAACTTTCTATTTTTTCAATTTAAAAAAAAAGAAACTTTTGTAATTGAATTTTTTTATTTGATTGCATAATTAATCTTTTTATTGCTTTTCACCGCAAAAATAATTGAATTTTTGGTTAAAGCTGCACAATTTTTATACAGAGATAAATATAGAAAAGAGTGGAGAAAATTATTTATTACGAAACATACTCAGCGTAAATATATACAAGTACCACTTTCTTTACCTACAAAATTTACAATGAAATTGACACTAAAGCGACATAGTAGATTCAAGAAAAATTATGAATTTTATGAAATTTTTTAAAGGACAAAATGATCCAAGATTTCCAGAGAATCTTAAAGATAGCGAAGAAGATGTTAATCAACAAATCTCACAAATTCTTTGGAAAAACATGACACCTTGAAATTATGGAACAGAAGTTGAATACAGCTTAGCGAAAATAGAGTAAATATACATTGCTTTGATTTCTGAGCCACATGCCCTATTCATATTCAAGTCGCAGTTGCAAAGCTTTTGAGCTACAGGAGGCAATTTAGTAATAAAATCTCAGCTCACAATTTTCGAACACTATCTCTTCCCCACACTGCAAAACTTATGGAAAAAAATGTGATTCGAGTAGTTTTCGAGACTTGTTCAGTAACTTAGACACACATGACGAAACGATGAAACGAAGAGCTTTGCAAATGCTGGGAAATCACTAGCGAGTTAAAGCACTGGAGCCCAGCTACATAGCTATAACTTCAGTCTTTTTGGCTTCACAAAGGATTGTATTAAGTAGTATAAGTTTAAAAACTTCGATCTACAAAATAAACTTTTATAAAAGCAATAGTATATAGTCTACACTGATGCTAAGGGGCATTCTGAGGTGAAGATTCACCTTTTTTTCATTTCCTATGATATCTTAAAAAATTAAATTTGGCACGGATTATTACAACAGCCTGTAATGCATTATCCTCAGAAATTGTTCTCATAGAATGTACTATATATTCATATAGTATTGCATATAGCTGTCATAAAAGTTAACCGATCAAAATTAAACTCTACGTTATGTAAACTCTTAAAGTAAATAAATCGAGAAGATCATTTCATTGATTCAAAAAAGTGGTTTAAGTTATATATTATTCGTACATACATACTTAAACATTGGCACGTAAATTCTTGCGCTTCAAACTTTCTCCAATTAAAATGGCTTACCTGAAAAGAAACAAAATGAGTTTAATAATATATTGCAGACATGATTTTGTGTATTGCTTAAAGCTGTTGAATCAATAAATACAGTAAGTGTATGAAAGTGAAATATGCCTACATAAATGTGGAAAACACAGTTTTTGTTTAATGCGCAGTTATTTGATAGCTTAATTATTGAGTAGCATAGTCATTAAAGGTTTAATTGTAGTTTAAACTAAACTTTAGGCGTCTATAGAGAAAAGTATGCTGGAGAAGGCAGAAGCATGAAATATAAGTTAAACTGCAGACTTTCAGTAATTAAGTTTTCAAAAAAGGTTGCAAAAAATAGGCAACCAGACTAACCAGACATTGAGCAAAGGCCCCTAAGTATGCTAAAGCAATTTTTATAAAATTTTGACACAAAATATAATATTGACCTCAAATAATTTATGTAAAGTAATTACATATGTGAACATACCAGTAACTGACTGTAGGGCTTTGTAAAACACACTTAAAATAATACCACACATCACTCTAAAAAGTGAAATGTCATCCTTTCGCCGAAAATATCGAAATAAAAAGCGGAAAATAAACTTAAGCTGACCCAAAAGCCCTTTCACGGGTGGCATTTAACCAAGCAGCTATTAAGCTAAAGTGTTGACCACTTGGCGCGTTTTTGACCCAAATACCAAAGCCGATGCGTAACACGCAATGTTGACTTTATCAATGAAAATCAGTGCAAACAATGCAATCGAAAAAGTTGCTGCACTTTTTGCGACTGCGACATGCGGCAAATGTAACGGCGCATACGAAGTATAGTAACTCCGCATATGAAGTAAGCAACTCCGAAGAGGCCCAGTTGTAGGTACTTTTGCATTATACATGCAAGTTTTGCAATAATTTTTTTGCTTTGCGCATTTAAGTACATACATACGTACATATATGCTGCTGATGATAATATGCGACTAAAAAGGAAATCATTGCCAACGTCATTTAGTTAGTGCTACGCAGCCAAAATAACAAGCAATAACAACATCACTCATTCAATGTGCATACGAAAAAGGAAATCACCACAATTTATGATGGGAAAAATGGTTATTTCTGTATTTATTTTGTTGCTGAGATTTGCTTTTCGTAATTTATTTTTGCAATTTTTCTTTATGGTCAAAGATAAACACAGAGATATAGCGCTGAAATGACCATTAAAAATTGTAATGTGCAACTTGAGCACAAATAAAAGGAAGCACATACATACATATGTACATACCCGAAGGTATGCGTGCTTGCATGCATAAAGCCGGGAATCTACTATGTGTAAGTATGCGTATTTGCTCGTATGTGAGCTTAACAAGCCAACGGCGACAGCACCAGTGGCAGCCAACGAGTTGGAGACACCGGCAATTAGTGTTGATGTGAAATTTTTCATGGTAAACGACGAAAAATAAAGAGATGTACAAAATGCTGATAAAAGCGCAAAAAATGTAGAAATAAAGACAAGAATAGCATACGCAAAAATGAAATAAAAAAATCGTCCGTGTATATATGGAAGTGCAAAATGGCCAGCGCTCTCATTGTTTGCACGTGTGACCTGTGTGGTAGATGGAGAAATAGATAGGGATACAAAAAATCTGGGTTCTTCATGAATATTTATTTTTGAAAACAAATTCCTAATATTTTGGAAGCGCATAGCTCCTATCCCCCTTAAAAAATTACACCCTATCTTTATATTGGAATATTTGAATCAAGTAAGATATGCAGGCATAATATTGGGTAGTCGAAAAAGTCATTTCGTATTTTGTTAATAGATGTCGTTGCAGTCGTACTATACAGCTCCAGTGCTACCAATCACATTTTGCCTTACCATATTGTGTTGGAAAGGTTAAATTTATATTTGTTTATTTATTTATTAGTAAAAATGGAAAAAAATTGATTAGAAATGCGAAAAGACTTTTTTGACTACCCAATATTATGCCTGCATATTTTACTATATTTTGATACCTGCATACATTTATCCAACTTTCAGTAGGAAATTGCAGATTACAACAATTACGCAGCAATAACAGTTAGCGCTTAAATACTGAGTTAAAGCATAAATACAAACCGTTTTTATGGGTCATCAGGAGTTAATATGTGGTAATTTATAGAGCGTATTAAAATGCTACTATATGTATGTACATATACAAAAGTTACAAGAAAAATATGATAGACGCTGGTGAAATTAACATGTGATTTCAAATTTTTATAAAAAAAACTCAAAATTTTTAAAATATTGACAATATAAAGCTCGGAAAAAATATGTTTAGTAGGTATAATAAAAAAACATAAATAAAAAATTCACCTAACGTTAAATTATTTCTGGCTGCGGAAAAATATATAAATTTACATGCAATAAAATTCAGAAATCAACATTTAAATAATATTAAAAAAATTAAATTATCATAATATTTTTGAGAAAATATCTATATATCCTCACCTAAAAAGGAAAAAAGCGTATCATCAAAAAATCGAAATTGAGTTTTTTATTGCTTACGACTCACTACATCACATTACATACTTGTAGCATAAAAATTTCAGCTACCGCTGTCAGATATAACCAATATATAACCGATATATAACTATTTCATAACCAAAACTGAAATTCTGTTTCACTATGAATGGTTTCTATTATAACGTTTTTAATGCGCCTATAATGTATATATATGTATCATAAAATTTTGACCCCCCGCTGTCAGATGTAACCAATATATAACCGATATGTAACCATTTTATAACCAAAACTCAAACTTTGTTTCAATATGAGTGCCTTCTATTATATCTTTTTCCTTCATCTGTAAACTTATAAAAAGCGATGTATGAGAAAATTTCGACTAGCCACACTCAAAACTAATTCGATTCTTCACGCGCCAAACTGCTAAAGTCAGTTGGACCACAGGCGCGCATATACACAGGTAACTATCGAGACGACACTCTCCCAACAAAAAAATCATAACAAAAGCACGATTGAGGTAGCCTGAAATCCCCAACAAGAAAGTGTACATTTTTTCGCTGCTAGCGTTGTTTTAATTGTTGTTGGCATTATGTGGTTTTAATTTCGCTTTATTGCTTATTTCTGCACAAACACAACACTCACACGGCCTTCACAAATGGTCATCTCCAAAGCGGTGCGAATGCCGCCCGAGGCAAGCGAACGCAGGAGGAGCAACAAACGACAACTTGTATGCCAACCAAGCCGAGCAACATGCAAACAGGCGGCAAAATAGCGAATACAAACAAATTTTGTATTTTTGTTTTTAGTTCGTGTAAGTTTGTATTTGCCAGCCACCACACACACCGCCCGCCTGCCTCAACCAATCAGCCGTGCAAATAACACAGCTTAGTTTATATGTATGTATGTATAAATGTAGTGGTGTTGTTGCCGCAGCGCTGAGGCGAATCCAACCGAGCGAGAGTGGCGTGATGCCAGTTAGCAAGTTGTTGTTGCTGCTGAAGTTGCTGACGTTGTTGACGGAAATCTCATTACTAGTTGGAGTTGGGCAAGTGGAAGCTGCGCGCATGCGTACCTGTACTACATACACGAATTTACATACATCTGTATGTATGTATGTGCGTTGTTTTATTTATGTGTGGCGCTTTTTGGACAAAGGCAAACCTCAATTGGCAGCCAACTGCGGTTGTTGTCGCTGTTGCTCAATGTCGTTGGTTGTTTTTTCTATTTTTGCTTCTTTAGCTGATTTTATGTTGCATGCTTGCCGCTTCACTGTCAATCTTTAAGTTATACAGGTATATTCGCAGAATTATATATTTATATGGCTCAAACGTGTTTTATGTATCCGCAACACGTCCATTAACCCTTATGTGCGCATAAAGATATCAACATAAGAGCTTTTACTTGTAGTGATACGTTGTTCCAGTATCGAGTAAGAACCCGGTTAAAGTTGGAGATAATATTTTGATTGTACGTATTGCATTTTTGGATTACTCCTGCCACCAGCAGCCCCCTTGTACTTTAGATAAATTCACATAAATTACAAAAAAATCTGGGTTACCTCCATATACCTTTTTTGAACTCCTAATCTGAGATTCGAATTTTTTGTTACTACTTCCTCTTTTATTTATAACTGAGTGAGTGAATGTAAACTAATTGATTATAAGGCTACCTGAAATATACCCGAAACGTACGCAAATGCACACTCTTATTCCAGGATCACATAACCTTATCTGAGCCGTAAACTTTAAACGTCTTGAGAAAGCTATTGAACTGCTCTTTACGTAACTTGAAACTGCTTCTAAATGCGAATCTAATAAGATCCAATAGATCAGCTGTTTTGAATGATATATTATGTAGTACTATAATCACATTAACCATGCTTTTAATACATTATAATAAATTCTCTGGGTACCCCAAATTTCAAAATTGTTTTCTGGCACTTAGAAAAGTTTGTGCTACCAAGCAAAATATTTACTGCATTGAGACTAAAAAGACTTCGAAACATAGATGAGAATTAATGGATATACGAGTACATATATGTAGATGTGTTGTTGTACATAATATTTGAAAATAAAACGGAGTACAGATAATAGACGACAAACATATGGAAAGGACACCGAAAAAATTTGCGAAGGTCGTTTGAACAACTTCTCGGTTAGTAAAAAATAAAAAATTAAAAAATAGAATAAAAAAGCTAAGAATGTGAACACAAAGAAGAAATTCTTATGTGCTAGGCTGTTGTTTGGCTAATTTCGTAGCTGTTTTGTTTTTTTTGCTGTCACGGTTACTGAGGCGATCAGTTATTTTGCGAGATTTATTTCTTCCTTTGTTTTTTGCGTTTCTGGTAGGCCTGATATGACGATAAACTTAAGCGTATTTGCGACAGGAGTTGTACTGGTTTTGTGTTCTCTTTCCTTTTGAAACATTTTGGAATATTTGTAGCAATTCAAAAAATGCTTTTCGGCGCTTTTATTGCAAAAAGCTTTCAAGAATCTCAAGAAGAAAATCCAGAATATTTTTCAATAAAATCTATCGTTATTTTGTCTAAAAGAACTGCATATAATTGCTATTGATCAATTTTTTCAAAGTTTGGTCAGAAAGTATACACCGTTAAGGCCTAAAGAAAGTGCGGCAATGACTTGAATTATATCGCCGAGATTACAAGTTTAAATATCAGGCATCAAGCATTCGGCTATCATGGCGCGATACGCGAAATTTGAAAGAAGAGCTACTCTTCATAGCAAAAACCCCCTCGATAAATACCAGAAACTTGAAAATGTTTGGATCAATGCTCATTAATTATTATTATTACTAAAAGTTTATTAAATATGCCCATAATTGCAGTTAAAATTACTTTTATAACCTTTTTCGTGCTTAATACCGATAACGATAAGAAATAAAAATTTTATCAACCACTGAAAATTTTCTAAAACTAATTAAAAAAATTATCCTTTCGAAAAATATTTAACAGTTTAATTACATAGATTTTCATTATTTTGTTTATCAATTAATAAATAAATATATCATACACACACACTCCCAAACATGAGTGCACACATATTGAACCAAAAGCACACGAAATACCACTCATCAAACGCTGAAAGCACAGTTTTGTACAACAAAATGAACTATTAAATTTCACTGCCAAGAAAATGTCAGAAATCACAACCAACACCCGCCCCGCTACATGGACTCACCCTCTCTGTGATTTTCCTGCCAGTAACACTTAGGCACTTAACGCCTAATTGAAGCTGCCCAGCCTCTGCAACATTTTTACAACACCACCAGTCAGCAAACACCCGGCAAACAACTCTTAAACACACACATACACACGTAAACTTATGGTTCCCCTCCCCACAATGAGTGTACGATGCGGCGCAACACTTTGCACACGTCAAAATGGCGTATAGCAGAGCTTATAATCGAATCATAAATTTTTATCTATAACGCCACAGTGACCATCAGTGAGGCCACATCGCCAACACAAAGAGCATCGCAAGGCAACCGCAAAGCAGCAAGGCAACAAGTCAGCCTGGTTGCACGTTGCGCATCTAATCGCATGATTTGCATTGCAGATAACCAACCGCGAATGGAGCAGCCGCGATACAAGGCAAACAGCAATCGCTGTTGCTGCCACCGCGCTGCCCCTGCTGCAGTTGATCTCGCCTATACGCTGACTTTTGTAGCCTTTTGCATTTGCAACAACTTTTGTAGATGTGGATTTTGTTGTTGGTGTTGAACTTGTTGCTTTTGTGCTGATTGCAGGCTGTTTGTGCAAAGTTCCATGTATATGTGTATGTACATATGCATGCGTTTGCCTGCCTTGTTGTAGCCGCGTGTAAAACATGCCACATGTGGTCAAATGCTAACGAGAATTGGCAGCAGGAAACGAAAAGAAAAAACACAGAAAACGTTCGAAAACTAAAACTCATATTTTTTAAAAGGAAAAGCGCGAAAAATTAGAAAGACGAATGCACACAGCCGTTAAGGAGGCGCAGGCGCGAAAAAGTGTGCATTCCCGCAACTGCCACAAGCTATTTGTATGCGCCAATGCGTTGACATGTTGAATTGGCGAGTGTGAGCGAAATACTCAAATGCGTTATTATGAGAATGTAGGGTGTTGAAATGGCAGCAACGCGAGATTTCTAAACACAAGCATTGAAAAATCTATTTGGTCACAGTTGGAGCTGCCAGGTTGCGGCAAGTAAATGAAATTACGTGTAAATATAGTGGTAGCAATGTGGCTGATCGAGTGCGTGACGTATCTGATAACGCTGCATGTGGCATACATATGCTTGTTGTTGTTGATATTTATCTTGACTAACACAGCAAGAGTCAGCAAAGTGCAAAACACCACAAATTCCACTTAGTTAGTTCATTATCGGTGATTTTGTAAAACTTGTGTTAAGACGACACCAAAGTAAGATATCACTTAGCCAAGGAATAGTAATAAAAAATATGAAATAATTATAAACCGAATGCTTAATAAACATTTTGTAATTATATTTCTAACATGAGAAAAAGCTTACAGGCTTACAAGCTTAAAAGTTTATAGCCTAACCGATCGAAAGGCCTTCAAGCAAGAAGACATTCCAACTCGATGAGACTATGTTATCTCATAGAGACCACTGGTAATCTCAAAACGATTCTGCGATCTATAAACCGATGCACTTTAAGGAATTTTTGAGCAATACAAAAAAACAAATATTTGATCAGGTGAGATCCATCGATTTTGCATCAACCCTACGACCTCACATAACCTAATCCATTAACTCTTCTCCGTCTTCAAGTAGATATCACGAAATAAAGCTAGAAATTATTTGGCTACTTCTATTTTCGTTCAATTTCGAAGTTTGTATCATTGAGGCTAGGAACGCCGTATAGTGACTATTATAG
Organism: Bactrocera dorsalis; assembly: GCF_023373825.1. Taxonomy (NCBI): domain Eukaryota; kingdom Metazoa; phylum Arthropoda; class Insecta; order Diptera; family Tephritidae; genus Bactrocera; species Bactrocera dorsalis. The sequence continues at coordinate 71,915,876 of NC_064307.1, read as the reverse complement.
ACGCTGTCAGGTTGTGGAAAGAGTGGAGACAATCAAACAGCTTCCATGTGACTGTAAATCTCAATATAGACGTTTACTGACGACGTTACGGAGATCGCACAGATAAAACTTTTCGTTCTCGATGAACTTCATCAGAAACTTGGGGTGGTTCAGAGAAGAGGCAATAAAGTGTTGGAATCACAATCAGTCTCCTAAAGGCCTAGGTACGTCGTGAGATAACCACTCGACCTACCAACCCACATATAAATATTTCTAAACGTCTCAAGTTCAGTAACGAGCTTTCACTTCTTTAAAAGAGAACTGCATTTAAATTTCAATTTGTAAATTAAATTTTTCTAAATTATGTTTTGAAAACACCCAAAGTGATAAGTGAGTGTTTAATAAGTGTGAAAACATTTCCTTGACTTTATTAAGCGGCATTAAATCACTTATAAAGTCATTTGTGTACAACAAAACATGGGAGTAAACATGAAAAATATTGTAAAAAATTTAAAAAAAAAATCAAAATGACATAAATAGTGCGTTAATTTAGTTGAAAAAAAGTTAGAAACACAGGCGTAGATGCTGGCATTAAAAAGCGCTTGCGTACACTTTATAAAGAGGTCGTACAACTAACTTACGCACTCACTTATATAAACTTCTGAACACGAAATCACACGCATATTTACATAGTTAAATAAATATTTAACGCAGTCAGTGAGCGTAACGTACGTATGTAAGACGTAAACGTCTTCCGCTGCGCTGATCAAGACAACCAACGAACTACAATAGGTGTTAAATTAATGTGCCAACAACAATATTTAATGAGTTGGAGATGTTGCTTTTGTTGTAATTAGTTACAAAACTATTTATTGTAAGCCCACCTGTAATAAATATGATAGCTACAAACGCAAAAGCACTGACGAGCAGCAACCGTTGGAAAGGTGTAAAGTAAGTTCAGCCGAAAGCACGCATGCGCAGCGGCGTTTAGATGCGCGTTTGTGTGTACAGGAAGGAAACATCATGTTACTATTTTACACGTAGGCACGCAAACAACAACCCCACAGCCGTAGAGGCGACTGGCCTTTGGTTAAGCGAACGTAATAAATAAATAAGTCAGAATTAGAGAGGCGATCAGCGGCTATCAGCAATCAAGATCAGCGATTTGCCTAAGCGCCCGACTACATGTGGCTACGCAACGTTTGTTATTGCTATTTGTTGCGTGTTGGATGCCCAAGCACCTTAATTCAATGCTGTATACATGTGGCAATACAGATAAATATTTATGTGCGCACGTAGGAACGTTCATCAAACGAGATCGTATTGCAATGCCAAGCCACATTTCAAAGACGGGATATTATAATTTTTGGTATGCGAACCATTTTGATGATGATGACGTGCGTGTGTTTTCATAGATAAGCGAAATCAGGCGGCAATGTGACAGTGTAACACGTCAGAAACCTTCAGTGAAACGCCCTATATGCGCGACGATTGCATTGACAGCGACAACTTTTTATATGTAACAAGAGAAATATGATCGCTTAGCTGTGAGACTAGCGCGCCAGACGACCGCATAACTACCATGCATATGTGTGTGTATATGTAAGTTGTCTGCATCGATCACTGTTCGATTTACAATTACAATACGTTATTGCTACAAGCTATAGTTTTACGGAATTGCAAATATTTCCTCTCAGTTTGCGGTGAAGATCGCACGCATATCATTTGCAATGTTACATGGAATGTGACCACATTGTCTCAGACATTCGCAGAGTTTACATTACTTTTGAAAACTAGCTTACAATTAACGTGGAACACATATGTATATACATACATACATATGTAGCGTATGCCTACGGCAGTTTTGTCGATCACGCGAGTGTTTCAAGCTGATCGCATTTCTGCGCCAGCGCTCAATTTCTTTAAAATATACATATGTATATGTAAAAACGCACTTATTGCCGCTGCGATTGCTGACATTTTTATGCGAAAACCGATCAGTTGCACTTAAGCAAATAATATTCATATTAGTATACTCTCAAGAATTTGTGTTTTCATGCTTTTAAGTGCGAATACTTAATGCTCGCGTAAACTGCTTGCAAAATTTTCTTAGCAGTCTTCGTAGACATAATTGCGAGAATCGGATATTTAATGTTTCAGTAGCATGTTTTTTGCAAATTACTTTATTTAATTTTAAGAGGAACACAATGTTCATAAAATTGGCACTTCGAAGTGCTCTCCAGCCATCGAGCGCCGCCGGCCCGCACTTAACGCAATTTTTTTGTGCACATTTTATGAAATTTATTTCAGTTGCACTCACTTAAATCTCTAAATATTGGATGCTTTTAGGAAGTGATAAAATTTTGGCAATAGAAATCCATTTTCCATTGCAATGAACGAAATATTATAGGCGGTATATATTTTTACGGTATTAAGGCGTTACAAACAGTGTAAACTATTCGATCGAAACATGGAAAATATAACAAGAAATAATGTAAACTTCCGTTGCTACGATGCTACAATACCCATCACATACCCAAAGATTATTTACATGTACTTGATTTCAATTGCCCAGTTTATATGGCAGCTTTATGCCATAATGATCGGATCTAGACTATTTCTTCGGATATTGTACCATTTTTATAGACAATAACACAGGTCAAATTTCGAGAAGATATCTTGGCAAATGAAAAAATATTAAAAAAAAAATTATTAGCTTCTTGGATAGAATAGGACGTAAACAAATTTTCAACTCAGGATCTCCAAAACTAAGAGATGGGAATGTATATCAAAAAGGAACCAATAAAAGTGTTCACCCTATAAATTATACCTAAACCACTCCCAAATTTATCGGTACTTGTACCTTCCAAAAAAAATATATAGTTATTGCTTTGGCTCTCATCTATTGTTTAAACGACGATCAGCACGGAACAATGGCAAGGAAAGTCAAAAATTCATGGGACTGCAAAAATCATGAGAAAAGCGATAGAAAAAAACTCAAAATTTCAACTGACACTCAATAGAAAGAACTGTACGAACATGATTGTCGGTAGCGTAAAATCTAACAGATCGAGAACACTGCAGAAAATATCAAAAGTAAGACACCACTAAAACGGAGAACTATATCTTGTCCACTTTTCACGCATTGGCAAGACAATGCTTTAAGCATTTGGGGGATTTTTCAAAATTGAAATTATTAGACATTTTGCTGACTCGGCATCTATACTCGTGCAGCCAGTTCGCAAAACTTTAAACGCGGTTTTCTCTAAAAGATCTTTCTCCAAACAACATCCACTATTTCTAAGGTTCTACTGGGCTGATTTAACTGAAATTTTTAGAGAGTCTTCTTAAAACCAGAAATTGCGGTATTATTCTAGGTTGATTCTATTTTTTTATGGTCTCAGATCTCTAAGAGGCTGCTAATTTTTGAAAGTTTTAATTTTTTTTTTAGTTTTTTTTTAGTTTTTTTTGGTAATGTATATAAATATCTAATAAAACTATGTATAGTAAAATACGAATAGCCTTTTCATACGACCCTTCAAAAACTATCTAAACTTCATGCCTGTAGACCCCCTTTAATTATTCTCGTTGGCTTAAGTTACGTATACGCCATGGCTTCGAAAAATTATAAAGCATAAATTCACTAAGAATAAATTGCTCTATATATGCAATTTTAGAAGTGTGAAACCTTTCATGTGAGCTAACACATATCTGCTACTCCACCTAGTAGTGCTGAAAACTTAATGTTTTACATAAATTTAAAAATAGCTGCTTTTAGCGCGAAGTGTAATAAGAAAGTGTATTGAAGGCTTATTTTCAAGCGAATTTGGTTGGTGGAGTGCTGGGTAAAAATATTTGTTGCAACTTTAAGTATGATATTTTATAATAAAAACACTTCATGAAGCACACTCATGATTGAAACGTTAATCGACAATAAAAAATTATATAAATTATAATGCCAGCATTAGCTTATTAGATAAAAATCTCTTGCCAGCCATTTAATGTACAGCAGCTGCCACAATTTTTCATTACTTCGTAAAATTTAGCATAACAAACGCTATTTCACATTCTCTTTAGCGAAATATTTACATACAATGAAATATTGCCATATCAATAACTTTGTAATTAAATTGTAATATGTGCGTAATCTAATTTACAGCCCCTACCGTGTTGTCAGTGCTCTAATAACTGGTTATTGTTTAAAGTATGACCAATTAAAGTCATTAGAAATTAATTGTTTGTTTGCATTATAATTTGATATGAACCTGTCAGAGCAGTGTGTGCTGAATGAAAGCAGTAAATCGCTTTTTGTGTGTTTTTCAATGAAATTGTAAACTAGTATTGCAATAATAATGATTATTATAGTAATTATTTCCGCTATTAAGTGCTATTATTTTAGCATTATAAGTAGTGGAAGCAAAGCTATGAGTTTTTTTAATAATATGTGGAATCTGATATTTGATTTATTGGAAAAGTATGCGGTAGTATGGATATGTCGCGTATTTAGTGTTTATACAAAGAAAATATAATTAGTATAGAATTACGATTCGGTTGAAATATTCAAAATCGTACTACAAAAAACGATACCAAAAAGTTGAAGATCGCTATAATGATTGTATCACCCTTGAAAGGAACTATATTGAATACAAAAAATGTCAAAAAAGGGGTTTTACTAAAGTAGGCCAAGAACTTCTCAACTGCCTTGTTATTAGAAGAATTTCGTTCGCTACTGTCTTCGAATATTAAAAATGTATAGCAAATAATAATATTCTGCACTAAGAAGCTTTCAACGCGCAAATAAATTTTTCAATACCCAACTTGCTTCGATATATAATTTTAATACTTTTCAAGCTGCAAAATATCTTTCGAAACATTCATCATCTTCATGGCATTGAGGCATTATAGCATGCTTCCGCAATTTGCTGCAATGCTGGCACGCAATGTGTTGCGCATGTGCCATTTAATGTTCACGCCCCTAGAAATTTGCATAAGTACATACATATGTACATTTATGTATTTAAGTATATGTATCCCCATATATTTTTGTATTTATTGCATATAGCGTTTTTTGGCGGATTTTAATGTCACTTTGGCTAAATTTATGTTAATAAAGGGTTGCCAAAATATGTATCTTCAACTTACATATACACACATGCACTTAAAAACGTGGGCAGTGGAAGGAAGAACAAAATTAATTTCGTATTTTTATTTAACTTATGATGAGGATATATTGTATTTGTATTATTGTGTATGTGTGTTTGCTTTTTTATGCTTTGAGGTTAAAGGCTTTGTGGTCACATTAACTTTTGACAGTCATGCTCTCATACGCATCATTATATTTATTGTTTTTGTTGTTTGTTTTTTTTTGTTGTTTGTCTTGCTGCGTTTTGGTTGACAAATGTGCGTGAACGCGCGTAAATGTCATAAAGATGCGCAGATAATTGCAAGTAAAGCAAATAAAAATTTATGCATTTATGTACATATGTATATATCTGTATATATATATACGACAAAAAGCATGTGGGCATATTTTCGAGTATATGGCGCACAGCTAATGACACCACTTGACAGTCGGTTTGGTTGGTGTTGCCACAATGAAACCAATCAGCATGCAACACCGCGCGTCGAGGCAATTACTTTTGATTACGCCTCACCAATGATTTTCTTTTTTTGCTTTACTGGTATTTATTTCAAAGGCGCGACACCCAAAATTATGGCACACATATCTACATACATATATATGCACATATTTATGCATACGAAGCTATTTATTTACTTTAAGGTTTGCATGCAAAACTCACAAAGCTGCAAAATGACTGTGAAGTCGAAGCGAAAATTAAATTAAATTAAAATTTCATTTGCGTGCCTGTTATGTGATATGCCAAGAACAAGCGAAGTAGCAGAACAGACAAGAAGCAAACCTAAAAGGTATTTAATACATATTTATCATACCAATACATGCATAAATATACAAAATCATGCTGAAGGCACGAAATGAGATGAAAGGAGCATGGATTCATAAGAAATATCGCATTTGAAGACTGAGGCGCGCTTCTGCAACACACAACAAGAACACAAAATATTAGGGTGGGTCCAGAAAAAATAATAATTTTTGTTTGATATTCTAAAAGATGATGATATGAGCTCTTACTAATTCTATTGGCGGCGCCTCCGTGCAGTTTTCTCATTGGAGTACCAAAAGAAAAAAATATTCGCATTATTTTGTCACACCCTATCATATGTAGATATATAGATATTTTATACATCTGCAAATAACTGTATGCTTATTTTATTTAATTTTTATTTAATTCTCTTTTTATTTTTTATTTTATTCTTTTCATTTGTCTGCAAGCCCAGCGTCTTTGTCTTTCAATTAATTTATAATGACACTTTGGCGTGGTTGAGCGCGATTTTTATTTTAAATTAATGTTGACACGCTTAAATAAAACACCACAACAACAAATAAACAATTGTATAAACCGCATAAAAAATTGTGACAGAGGGAACAACAAAGCAAAAACAAAAAAAAAAAAAAAACGAATTATACAAATGAGCAGCGAAATTCTTCACCTCATAAAGGCACTTGAAAATATTATGTACCATAGATATGTTTGTCTGCTAAGCTCATCAGCAAGAATTTGCAGCAGTCAGCAGCAAAACAACAACACGCCGAGACTGTCAAACGACTTTGGTGGTTGACATTGTAGGCTTCGCGAAATTCTTTCGTTGATATACATACATATGTATGTATGAACAGACCTGAAAGATTTTTCCTTACTTGATCAAATATGTGAATTCTGTGTACTGTACAGACCCAAGATATAGTTTCTTTACTTTTTCAAATCTCTGAATACTAAGTTACTATACAAACTCAAGATATTGGTTAGTCGAAAAAGTCTGTTCGTATTTTATCAATATATGCCGTTGCAGTCATATATCTCCAGGGCTTCTAATCATATTGTGTAATACGATAAAGTGTGAAAGCATTTATCCAAAAAAAAAATAATAAAAATCGGGATGTTGAAAAAAAGTTACAGCTGTTCAAAAATGAGTGAAAATCATAAAGAAATTCGCTATATTTTGAAATTTTTGTATAAAAAAAGGAAGAATGCCACGCAATCCACCAAAGAAATTTCGAAAAGGGTAGCTGGGGTATATATCATACTGTAATAACTTTAATTAAAATACATAATCCAGCCATGTAATATACCTTCAGAAGATGCTCACGAAACTTTTTTAAATGTCATATCAATCCTAGTTATATAAGCACTTCAATTATAATATATTTAAATCAAAATTGAACAAATGATCAATTTCAATAATAGTTTCATACATAAAACATTTAAAATCGCGGAAGCTTAAAAGCAATTATGCAATACAAGGACCAAATCCAAATGAAGTCTGCCGTAAAAATTTGCCAAATCATCGAAAGCTTAATCTAAAATTGAGTAAGACGGAAAAGCATGCCACTACACAATAAATTCCTACAATGCGATGTACATTTCAGCAGCTGTCAAACACACAGACATTCCACCTATCGTATTACTTTTAAGATGCAGTCATGCGCCGAAATGCCACTGAGCTGTGCTCTGCCCCATAACACCAAGGTTGTTTTTTATGCACAAAAAAATTTGCCAATAAAGCTTAGATAAATAAATAAATAAACATGTGGCTCGATATTTTTAAATTTATTACAGCTGCTTATCATAATTACCGCTATACTGCGCTGGCAAACTTCAACAGAAACGCCATTATCCAGCTACAAAGCCATAGCACAGACAGTGCCAAAATCATTGGCATGCTTTGCCTTTTTGGCTTTGGAGCCGGTTAAGCCCATCTGACGCCACGCGCATTGACCACTAATCTCATTTCGGTCTATAAGTACGCAGACTCCTATGCAAAAACCTAGACTCGTGTGTAGATGTGTTCATGCCCGCGCGAAATTACTACAACAAACAACGGTTAATTGGCATTCATTTAATTAAAGAGATATTTTAATGCGCTATCGGCCCACAGTTTTTGTTCAAAGCACGAATGCTCGAATGCTAAGTGCTCCGCAATTTGAATTCATTGTGCGATTCGCAAACGGAATTGGGTACATAAGTAGGTGCTTGTATGCATACGTGTATATATTTACTCATAAATACACACATATGTATGTGTCTGTATTTGCTTAAGTAATTTGTTGTTCAGTTGAATATAAATCAATTTTGTATTTGCACCTTTCAAATTGTTTGTAGCGAATCAATTTGATGTGAATCGAAATTCTAATTAATAAAAGCAAATATAAGAATATAAATTAATTTATATCTCAATTATTTATTTGCTGAATGCTATTTATTTAACAAGCGCTCTACTCTTTTCCTGCTCTTAAGTCTATCAAACTTTTGAAAGGCGTTAATAAAATTAAGAAAGTATTGCAAGTGTACACATAACGGTATTTTCCATACTTTTTGATTATATCTAAGCTAACAAACTACAGACTCACGAACTTTTATGTCTACAAAACAACTTTCTTCAGCTAATTATTTATTACCGCAATACACCCACTGTGCAACGCCTTTTATTACAGTCAGTTGTTGCCAATAATTTCCAGCAAATGGAATTTCATTGTTGTCGTTGGCTCATAACTGTTTTATTTCCTTCTCAGTGTAAATATTTGCATTTTTTGCTTTTAAATAACACAATTACGCTGCAGAAATCAAAAAAGTAATAAAAAGAGCTTAATTACCACAATCTAAAGAAAGAGTGGCGATGCAACACAGAAGCGCTGCTAACGACAAAGGCCTTTCAAAAAAATTTATACACAATTTTAATTATCATTTTGCAATTTAATGTGCGCATGTGTGAAGGTGAGTGTCAAGGTGAGAGGTGAGAAGCAAAATCGTTGTTTAAAAAACAAGAAAAATACATTATATGTATAGCCATTAAACAGTAGCTATAAATTACTGCTGGATATAAATGTTTGTTACGCTAATAATAAAATTTTAAATATTTTTAAACACCATTTTCAATTTTCAGATGTTTCAATAGTTGATTTAACCATAAATCTCTTGCTTCGCCTACTTTGTCGCCATAACCAGGCCAGGATATAGAGGCAAACTTCCGAGTGGCACACACCTGCGTCTCCTCGCCCAAAAAAGGAAAGAATGTGCAAATCCAAAGTGAAAATGTTGCTCATTGTCTTTTTTGACATCAAATACATCTACCACCATGAATTTCTTTGCCCTAAACAAACCGTCAACGCCAAGTTTTAAGTGGAAGTCCTCAAGAGACTCAAAGGAAGGATCAATCGGGTGGGATAAGACATCGCAGCCGATTGGAAGTTGCACCACGACAACGCCCCAGCTCACAACGCCTTTCTTGTGAACAGCTACCTAACCAAGGCTGGCATCCCAACGCTTCCGCAGCCACCCTACAGCCCAGATGTAGCCCCACGGCCTGTTTTTGTTTCCTTGAAAAGGCCGATGAAAGGCAAGCCTTTTGAGATGACAGAGGAGATCCAAGCAGCATACACTTCGGCTCTCAAGGCTATTCCGAAGACGCCTTCAATGCTTGGATATCACGCTGGCAGCGCTGGATCGACGCAGAAGCGCCTATTTTGAATAATTTTGCCTAAATGACTCGGTTTCAGACCCAAATCGGTTTCAAGCCAGCGATTTTCTGGCGACCCGGTCGAATATACATTTATATGATTTCTAAATTAATCCATAAAAGTTCATAAGAAAGATAGTATATTTTATCTAAAATATATTAATCTTACGACATAACGAAATCTATAATGGACTCACAATGCTTTACATGAGACTTGAAACATTTCTGTAAACCTTCCGAAACTAGCTGGACACTACAAGCACTTTTTATCTGATTTTTTCCCTAATTCTATTGATGGCATTTTCCAAGCCGAAAATAAACTAAAACCATAACCTTAAAAAAAACGTATAGTATATAAGCACAATACCGCTATTAACTGTAACTTGTGCTCACAATTCGCTAATATTTCATTGTTATTTATGACCTTTTAAAGCTCAAATCATTACAGCAACAACAGACTGTGATAAATCCACGCTTAATAAAGCTGTCACATCAAGCACTTAGCTAGCTTGACTAAAATATGTATGTATGTAAATTATAAAAAAAATATGCAAAACTCAAAAAAGAATCAATCGTATTAATTATTGTAATTCATATGTATTTATTTATTAACAATATCTGCGCATAAATCAGTCAGCAAAGCGCAGTGGAGTGCTGCCAAAGCCACAGCTACGACACCAGCTAACTGCATATCAGCTAGGCCAACAGTTGCAGAGTGCGGAGTGTCGCACCGCTGGTGCGATCGGTAGATCGGTAGCTATGCTAATAATAGCAAAAGCATCTTAAAGACAGCATTGACGCGAGCAGGCAACACCACGAAATAACAAAATAACACAGCGGGTCGGCAATGTAAGGCTGTCACAGCGAAACATAACAAGCAGCGGCAGCGGCGCGGCGGTGTTGGCTCTACCTCCAGCAAAGGTTAAGGTGGTGGTTAGCGAGTCAAGCCAAGAGCCGGCGAAACGCTGAAAAGGTGTTCAAGGTCGTACAAATACAATAAGTGTGCACTTACAGCGCTTGTAGCTGGGCATGCATGCGCTATGTACAGACATAAGAGCGCATGTAAAACTGTGTGTAAAAAAGTGCTGCCACTCAGCATTTGTGTTTATGCTAACTATAGCTACACATGCAACAAGCGCAGTGCAACTTGAAATACAGAATATAAAAAAATTAAAAACAAAAAATCGAATGTACATGCATAGCTATGCACTTGCATACTTATGCTTATTGGCGGTTATGTATGAACTTGGCCAGGCACTATTTACAATGGCAATTAATTACGAAACATGACTACCATTGACAGTGGCCACCTTTTCTCAATTCAACACATAAATTGGCATTGTTTGTGTTTTGAAGTTTGTTTATGCATTTGCATATTGGCTGTTCATGTAGCTTTGGCATCGAAATGTGTTTACGAAAATCTACTTATCTCTCATGGCGATCATAAATAACGACAAATTCGCATTAAGAAGGAATTCGCCGTGCACATGCTACGCCGTTAAAAAGTACGATACCTCACTAATAAAAAATACCGATAAGCGGCGATTGAAGTATAATCATCAGTTTAAAAAATAATTGCAATTAAAAGCTTAAGCGGCTGCAATTGCGCGACGCATGCGCTAACGCTGGGGTGTATCGCGGGCTGTAGCATGTGGTCATAAATAAATTGGCACTTGCTGTATGTTAATTACTTTGTACATCTACTAAAACGTGCAACGCGTTTATTTTTAATCGATAATTTAATTGTTGCCAAGAAATCCGCTTTGCTGCTCACACCCACCCAGCTGAATCATTGTCTTAAAAATGAGAAACTTGTTTCTTTGTAAAGACACTAAGCTCATGCTAATATGAATTCCACACATTATTTAATATATTTATAATAATTAAATATTTATAAAAAATTATTTACATATTACTTTGATATCAGATCTATGCAATTGTAGAAATGCAGTCTCAATGCTTGCTTCAGTTAGCATGAGCACGACGGTGTGACTTTATAAAGCATTGAATTTCAAGCAGCTAACAGGAGAGATTATTTATATATGGTGGTTCTGAGTTATAGCTTCTAACTCTAAGAATAAATTTAAAACACAAGTTTCTGCCATACCTCCAAATATGAACAACTCTCATAGCTGGACAAAAACACTGAGATGATGGCTCTTCATTGTATTTAGTTTCACAAATACAGAAGATTACTTAGAAGAACCTTTCTCAGTTTGTATGACAGCTGTATGCTATAGTGGCTTGATCTCAAAAATTTCTGCGGAGATAGCATCCTTACCTTAGACAATAGCTCCAGAAAAATCTGATGAAGATATACATATGTATATCATCAAATGAAAAAGTTTTCCAAAGAAGCACTGTTTTCAGATCGTTTGGATGACAGCTCTATGCTATATCTATCCAAACCGAAAAATTTCCTCAGAGATTGCATCATTGCCTTAAAAACTTAGCTATCTCAAATTTCGTGAAGATGTCTCTTCAAATGAAAAAGTTATCCATACAAGCCCCTTATTCCGATAGGTCAGTTGGTAAGCAGCTATACGCAATAGTAGTCCGATATCGGCCGTTCTGACAAATATTCAGCTTTTTGGTGAAAAAACGACAACTGCAAAACTTCAATTGATACCTCAAAACTAAACTACCTAATGCCTGAGGGACTACATCGTTTTATTTGACATCACTCATACGCCAAGTCAACCCATCATAAATTATTTTGATGGTTACTATGCACATTTTCGACTTATATTAATATTAATGTGTTATTTTAAGAAATTGCTTTGCATTCGCAGCAAAAACTCATATCAACCTAATTCCAAACCTGTGGCCTACGCATTTCGTCACTCTGGAAGTGATCTTCAGCCCGCTTAGTGACTTGATGCTACACTTCACGCCTTTATCACAGCATCTCAAATGCGCTCTAACTGCGTCTGCGTATAACAGTACTTCCCAACACTTAGGATCGCGTGAGTGATATTTAACTTAAGAGCGTTCGTTGTGCATGCAAAGTGTGCATATTTTCACAGTTTTCACATTTTCGCACATTCTATGCAAATCGCATGCTAAAGGTAAATAAAACAGCACAACAATGGGCAAAAGCAATAAAAATAAAGCAAGCACACAAAAACAAGAAGTTAACGTTAGAAAGAGCGCATGCAAAACACTTAGCTGTTAAATATCTGCCAGGCTCGATGAGTTAGGCGCGCACGCGCAGCTCTAACCAGTACTAAACGTACTTGTACGCGCAGCTCTAACCGCAATATCACGAGTGGCGGCAGCCACGAAAACAACGACAACATGAATTTTGCATACCGAGCGCATTCAATGGCGTGGTTTCCACAGTCACAAAGCAACGCTTTGGGTTTTGTTTAGACACTAGTAAATCCCACCAACACCTCGGACCTTGCGGTTAAAGTACAAAATAAAGTAGTAAAAGCGGTGTGCGTCCTCCAGCTATTTACTTAGCTTTTAGCATATAGTCTCTTGATGAGTTTGCATTGTTTTCTTTTTCGTACTTTTGTTAGCTCAATTTGTGCGCGAGTTTAATGGGGCATTGCACAAGGCTCTCTTTTTTTTTGTTGCGGTTTGCTATCTATTTTCTTAAGCGCGTTCTCGCTGCATTTTCGAAACTTTATATATACTATATATATTTTAAATATTTTTATTATACTCTATGCTTAGTATACCACACAACACTCCTGGTATCCAGAAAGGGTAGTTCGAAAAGTGCATAGCCGATGTATTAACCTCGTGGAAAATCAGGTGAGTCTGCAGATTTTAGCGATGTAAAAAGAAAGTATCGATCAGTGATTAAGCCTTACATATTTGTGAAAAAAATCGGGCTGGCTAGGTCATGTCGTCCAAATGGACGAAAACACTCCAGCTCTGAAAGTATTCGTACCCACCGGGGGAAGCAGAGGAAGAGGAAGACCTCCACTCCTTTTGAAAGACTAGGTGGAAAAGGACCTGGCTTCGCTTTGAATCTCCAATTGGCGCCAAGCAGCGCTCAAGTGAAGTCCACCATAGACCAAGAAACAGTCGAAACAGTGGACTTTACCCGAGTTTGTGCCGAGGAAAATAAAGAGCCTAAGTATATATCAGACATGCCTCGTACATACGTGTGCATATAAGTACATATGTTTACTCCATTTTATTGTCGTGCAATATTTCGTCTATTTGCATATTGTTTTGCTACAGTTTTTGCATGTTAAACTGCAACTCGTTTTCCCACGTTGGAAATTGTTGTCAATTATATCTGCGTCAGTTGACTCGCCACCACACTGACACTTGTGCCGCGCCGCTGAGTCGCGGAATTTATGTCATTTCATTTCATTGCAAGTCAGCTGTAGCCTACAGCCTGTGGTCATATACATATGGGCATGCGCGTAGCATAAGCAAACCAGAAACCTGTCGTGCGTCTGACATTTTTGATTTATTGGCATATTTTGTAAAAATGTTTTAATTGCCAGTCAAGTGTTGAAAACATTGGTGTGAAGTTCGCAAATCTAGCGCCCATTGCTTGAGTTGTGGGTGGATACGCCGTCAAAAATGACAATCAATCACATTTTTACTTTAGTTATGAGCATTAAAGTCATTTATGGGATTAGGTGATTTTTCAAAGGTTAATACGACCAAGCATGCGTATAGCTTGCCGCAGTTAAAGAGGTTCGGATCAACAGTTATTAACTTGAGTAACAATCTCTGAACTGATCACATAAACAATTAATTTTTATATTTATTTTGTTAAGCAGAAACAAGAAAGAAAATAGCAAAAGAAAGCTGCACTAAATGGGTTAAGAAATGGGTCTAACATTTAATCACCTAGCAGGTCATGTGATTTCTTAAGGGCTTAGATCAATATATAGAAGTTAGGTACCACGACGGAACGGCGTTCTAAGCTGTCCAAGTGAGATCCCTCTCAGGATCGATCTCGTAACCTAACCTAACCACTTAGAAGCCATTCAGTACTGATTTGTTATAATACTTAACTCCACAAAATCTAGAAGAAATAGTCAAACTATTTTTCCTGCTGCAACCCGCTATCGCTTAAGAAATCTTATACAATACTCCGATTGCGAAAATATCCACACAAAAAAAATTCAAGTAAACACCCGCATGACTCAACTAAAACAACCCAACCGTCAATCAAAATACTCTATTCGCCAGACCTCGTTGTCTACCACAATTATAACACTTTTAATTTCGATAATCAAAATGCCACGCAGCGTAGAAAAACTGCATCTCATGGGAATCCAAAAAATAATGAAAATTTAGCAAAAATTGCCCGAACTATGTGGTAGCAAAGAGACACGCCAAAACCGTTAGCGAAACAAAAAAATATCTCACGCACCAAATTGTGAAGCGTGAAAACTCAAGTCAAACCAATGACAAGTTAAAGCCAACAAAAATCGCTAAATCACTTTGGAAAAACACAAGAAACAAAAGCTTAAATTACATTAAAAAAATTAAAAAACTTTGAGTGACAGCTGCAAAAGCAAAAGCAGACGTGAAAAATTGTCGTGAAAAGAAGTGAACTAAACACTCGTAGATAACTACCAAAAGCAGGCAATTATTGTGCGCAATTTTACGATTTTCTGTTCTTTTTTTTTGGTGGAAATGCCGTTATTAGTACATACATACATACGTTAAAATATTAAAGGAATTTTAAGCTCTGATAAAAAAAGGTTCTGTACCGAAATGAAGAGTGTTGGTTAAGTTAACCAGAACTTAACTGACAGATGGCTGAATCAATTCTCTGATCTATGCTTTTCTATTTATGAATTTATGGCTGAGACAGCATAACGTACTTATCTTCAATCATTTTTGGGAACTGTTGCAGATAGTTCAATAATTCTTCGGCTGAGTATAAAACCATATTTGTTCGGTTATGTGAATTCGACTGCCGTGCAAACGGTTCAAGGCAACAGCAATCTTCATATATCAACTTTGAACTAAATAAAAACTTAAGGCAACACAAATTCGAAATAATTTCGCAAATGTAACAGGCATCAAACAGACTTTTTACAGACATTTTTAAAGCCTTTATAAAACCTAAAGATAACAAATGTCCTGTCATAAATCTGATTTTGCATAACTGATGTTATAAATGCCAATATCTTTCATAATGAGCTTAACTCCATAATTAAGACAGAATCAGAGAGAAAACTGGCTGTAAAACGAAATTCCAAATAGAAGAAATACATTTGAAATCCGCTCGGCATTTCAAAGCGGAAAGCAGCTTAACATAATTATTTGCCCAATAACTGCATAGATACATATACACAAAGATACACACTAGTTTTAATAATTAAAATTTATTAGGTGAGCACTAGGTTCACAACTGGCGATTAAATGATATAGTGGGTATACAAAAGCAGATCTTTGCAAAATTATCATATTTACTTTATTTAGGACACATTTTTCACGGGGCAGCGTTGGTCCATGACGCCTGTGGAGTAATTGATGAAAGCTGTATACAACTTTCTCTCTCTCTTGTTATATAAAACATTAATTTGCTGCCGATTAAGCCTTGACAGGTGATTAAGGTTATTAATCAATATGCTGTTAGTATAGAGAAAATCAAGTTGGAGAAATTTAGGGACAACTTAGTTGGATTGATTGAAACTTGGTACTAAAGCATAAGAGATTTTTTCCAGGAAATATAATTAAACTAAATAGATTAATTTATATGGTACAAGATATAATTAAAACTGAATTCATTAATTTAGAGAGAATTTAATTAATCCAGCGGTTGCTAGTTCAACCAAAAGGATATAGAAGAGTAGCGAATCGAACAAGCAACTGGTATAAATAATGAAAAATCAAAAAAAAAAATTGCGAATTTAAGATACAAGGCCAGACAATATCTTAATATATATCATATATAAGAATTAGGCATAAAGCAGCTCTAAATGCAAATACCAGTACCGATTATAAACACTTTGCAACATTTCAAAACACTTTCTCAGTGACTTAAAACCACAAAAAAGAACTAGATAATTGAGAGCTCACTGTCTACAGAAAATGGAACATGATTTGTTATTTTGTGAGGACTTTGATAGCAAATAGCCGACGCTCGCATTAACTAAGAACTATACCGCCAACACTTAAATACCACAACATTTCAACATAAGCTTTAAAAAGATAATACTAGACAGAAATAAGTGATATTTTATATCTAAAAACTATAAAGTATTCCGCCGCAGACTATGTATGGGAGAAATTATCATGTTCTACCACAACAATTGTGACAACAACTATTGATAAATAGTTTGAAAGGAAAGCCACATAAATTTATTTGAAAATCGGTTGGGCGGTTATGCAACCATTACTAAGTCGACAATAAAGCGGTGACTTTGAAAACATTCCTACGGATATTAAGTCATTAGCTATAACAAAATCGCAATAAGTATGAGTTTATCACTGAGGTCGTGTGGAACTGTGGAAATGTAAATATATATTTGTTATTATTGTTTTTTGCTGGGAAATGCATTTTATGGTTTTCTTTGTGCTTAGATGATGTCACGAACTATAGAAACTTGAAAACACAGTGCAATAATCATAAACTAATGTAATGTATGGGGGAATATAGGCACGTGAGTACTTAAACGAGGACTATAGATGATTGTGTACTTATGATTAAGAGTTACAAGGTCAAAATAAAGTAACGTATGTGGTATTTCGTGTTTCGTTAAATGCACTTGTATGGGTGAATAATAAAAAATATAAGCTGAAATGCAATTTATAAACCTATTCTTCAATAACTTAGCGCATGGATAGTCAACATTTTTTTTTAATAAATATTGGAATAATTTGTTACAGACGTACGGCTCATTGAATATATACAAGTATGTGCATGTATGTTCAGAAAAATACTTTTTTTTCCATTTCAAAAGTCCGAGTTACTTCCAAGAAAAGCAGTATGATGGATTCATGGAGAAGTGTTTAAACTCACTGTATTATCAGTAAATTTAATTTTGAGTAATGGTCACGAAGCCAAGGCATTATAAATTTTTACACAGAAATATTTAAATAGAACTCTGTTATTTATTACTATAATTTAGAGTCCCCGGAAAAGCATACATACATACATTATAAAATTACCAAAAATAGTATACGACAATTTGTACGTTGGAACGTTTTTCTTGTCTTTAATAAGTACAATGTGCAGCTGTAAAGTAATGAATATTACCAAACTTATTGATAAGACTATCGCTGGACTCGTACGCTAATGCACAGATGTTTCCTAATAGACACACATTGTACATACATTATATACATAGTAAAATCGTATTAGATAATGTTGCCACAGATGTTTGGCTGTTTGCTTAATGCTTGACCGGCGTACATGAACATACATACACAAGGGATAGTCGAAAAGTCAAACACGAGTTGCCAACTACTAATATTCTAAGAAAGAAAATAAGGAGAAACGTTTATTTCGAATACTCCGAAGCGATAATACCCTTCACAAATACAAAACGTTCCTTATAAGGATTTGAATTTGAATGGTCAGTTTGTATGGTAACTATATACTGTACTGGCCCGATGTGAACAATTTTTTCGGAGATTATACCGATGCTTCGGAAAATAATACATTTCAAAATTTTGTGAAGATATCTCGTCAAAGAAGTTTCCATACAAGCACTTGATTCCGATCTTTCAGTTTATATGGCAGCTATAAGCTATAGTGGTCCGATATCGGGGGTTCCAGCAAATGAGCAGCTTCTTTGGGTGGATGGGCATATGCAAAATTTCCGATTGATATCTCTAAAGTACATAGTATATAGGGGATATAAGGCCACATTCATGGACAACCATAAAAAATTTTTTAAAATAAAAACTTTCTTTTCCATTACTTCAATTTCTTTTTTTTCCAAATTGGCAACTCCAAAACTAACAATGTACCATTGAACGCTACCCAAAACAAAACCATATCTAAATGTCGCCTGCTCTTGGACCATTCAGCACGTTTGCACCATTTAATTTATGAGCGTGAAAAAAGTGCCAAATCGAACAACACAAATAAATGCACGTAAACACGGTGTTTTAAAAGAAATAAAGAAAAGAAATGCTGAAGACAATAGCTAACAAGGCATACAGTAAACGGACCAATGAATAAATAAATAAATGGAAAAAAATCACACTGACCGATTATGTACACGCATGCGTAACGGACAACAACAGCGCCTGAGCAGCCGTACAGAGGCCTAAAAGCACGCCCAAAGTTCAGATACAGCAGCAAAAAGAGCACAGTCTTCTGTGTTGTATTTATTAGCTGTTTCCAGTTACTACTGCTGCCTTAAATTGACCTATTTTGCGGACATTTTCATGCGATTCCAACGCGAAAAGTGGCCGCAAGCGTGGATATGGGCAATACATACGCTGCCTGCTGCATGTGTGTACTAAATACACATGTACAGTACATATTTACAAGTAGTGTCTGTACTAATGGTATGTACATAATTTAGCACATATAGTACGCACGTTCGTGTCTGCCATTTGTACCAACTCTCATACACATACATATGTGTGTACCACATCTCAAGCTACCTACGCTGCTGCTCGCTTTGGATTTTTTAAGCAGTAATTCTTCTTACTTCATTTCTTCGCTAGCGTTCTCATTCTTATCTGCAATAATGTCAACAAAATGCGCACGAAATACAGAATTCTCTGCTGCCACTTTCGTACGCTTGCGCACAGATCATTTGTACTCGTATGGTACTGGTATTCTATATGTTGAGGACGCTAGCCTCGTTTGTACTCGCTTTATTTGTGGAAATTACCGTAGCACTGTGTTTTGGTGTGACGCAAACAATCTATGCGCATATAAAGAAAATGCTCATACAACAACAATAAATATATACATTTATCAAATTGAAGTATGTGTTTATGTAGTCGCATGCGTTTAAGCCAACTGGCAGCATAGCGCGTGGTAAATGTCACAGCTGAAGTCTGGTTTTATCTTAAGTGGCAACGAGATTAACAGCAATGCGGTTAGACTTAAATGGTCACGTGAGATGCACTAGTACGCACATTCAAACATACAAGTACATGTATTGCAAAAGCAAAGAGACCTTATAAGCGTACATTTTATGACTAAAATTAGAAGATGCAATGAATAGAGAGTTTTTGATAAATCTAATAGCGGGATTCTGTAACCAGTCTCTAGTCTCTATTTGAGACATTTTGAGGTAAATCTCAATTTGAGACTAGTTACTATTCACTAAACAGTCTCTAGCGTTAGTCCTCAAAATATTGAGACATGGTAGTTAGCAGGTCACAAAACTAAAAAGAGCTGTTGTCTGCCATTTTGAATATATTGAATAGAGATCATCATAGATATTAATCGATTGTCGTTTCTTTATATCTTTTAAGCAACTCAAACACGAATAGACGAAAAATAAATCAATTTTACATAAATTTCGTAAATATTATGAAACAAAGTCAACATATATTTTTATTTTTATTGATAATTATATTTTTTGACTATGTTATAGGAAATTTAATATTTGTTATCGACATATTTATTTTCATTCAAGTGTAAAAAGCATCTCTGAATAATGAAATGTAATAGATTTTGTGACTGTCTCTTACAGAATAGCAATATCGTCTCAAGTATCAAAAATTGTCTCTAACTTAAAATCTCAAATTTAGAGACTTGAGACTGTCTCAAATTACAGAATCGCACGGTAAAATTGGAATAAAAAAATAGTTTCATAAAACGTCGAAAATTGACGGATAGGAAAAATCAGACTCTGCTGTTTAAACGCGAAAAAACATCATTTGGATTCAATAGTGACAAATTTTAGCTGGGATCAGAACCTGATGAGTCCAACGCAAGAGTGTCTATCTTCACGCAATTTTGCATGGCTTATTGCCCGAAGCATCGCTCCGGTGTTTCAAGCTCCTTATGCTGCAAACGAAACCATTAGTTTTCGGAAAAGTCAAAAGAATAGCTGGATGGTGGTATGTACCCCTTCGTCCATTTTACAATTTGATCCATCCAAATCAAATTCTTGTAAGGAATCTTTTCTATTTGTAAAGGGTATTATAGACTCATTACAACTGAAGTTAACGTGTTTTTTTTTTTTGTTAATAGAATAAATACCAGAATTTTCAATCGAAGCTTCTACATTTTTGTAAAAATGGAAATAGAACCGTTGAGCACTTAATCAACACGAATGCGTGCCTGAATATAGATATACTATATATTTATTTAATTTACATATTCCCAACACATGTACCTGATTTGCATAAAATTTACATTCAAGCGCGCCATCAACACCTTTTATTGCAGAAGTGTTTGCAAGGTGTCTATAAATTTCTAAAAATAACTTTGCAATAATTCGAAACACAACCTCATAAGGCACATAACGGTTTGCCATTTTGCGATTTTTTTTTTACTGGGTCACACCTATTTTTTCCCCCTTTCAGCTTTTTCATTAATTTCACGCTGTGCGCTAAAAAACGAAACTTCTTATAATTCCGTATGCTATTTGCATTTATCATATACATATGTATATATTAAAAGCTTTCGGGAGGGTATGCCGTTTAATAGTGCTGCTAAGAGCACATATGTATGTATGTGCATAGGTAAGGTGCATATGTAAATTTTGACAATTTTTTAAAATGCGAAAATCACGAAAATCGCTGCGGAAATTTAAATGCAAATCTACCTGGAAATGTACACGTATTCGTATATAATTGTGGAACTAGATATCTCGTACTTTTCAAATGCACACAAATACATACAAACATATATTCTACATACATACACCGAAGCGTGCCTAAATACGCGCCGTTTTTTTATCTCAATCGGTTCAATGGCCAAAAATTGCTTTGCCAATTTACAGTTATCCAATTAGTTTGCTGCACAGCCGTACACTCGTACACTAGCAATTTATCTTTATCTTTATAGGAACACATTTACAAACAAACATGCAGATAAGTGGGTAAAAGTAGTATGTGTATCCATTAGTCAATTTAGCATATGTGAATACCCTTATGTAAGGCTCTTATCATATTTACTACATCAGCATGATAAAATGTTTATATAGTCAATATTAGCTTATTTTACCGTTAGAAAACATGACTAAATTTGTGCGATCTGTATTTTTTAGTGAATCATTTTTCTAAACTATCAATTTGTAAAAACATTAAGGAGATAACGTTAGTGACAAGCCAGATATGCGGTGAATAGTACGATTTTTTAGGTTGAGTGACGAAGACATCAGCAAAAAGCAGTGATTTTTCATTTTAATATCAGTATAATTATTAGATAAAGTATTTTCCACGTCACCGAAAAAAGTGACGCAATACCTTAACTATAAATATGAGATATTCGTAAGTGAGCTAAAAGAAGTTCGGTACATGAAAAATGTCAATTTAAACTTTTATCCGATTCGCCAAATATTCGAGAGTAGCGAATCGAACAAACTTTACCAGCTACTCAAACAGATTAGCACACGCAAGATCTACAGGTCTAAAGCTAGAATTCAAGGCTATGGCCAATGGAGATCCAACTCGGTTTCATTCCGATGTGAGCGAAGCAAGGGTACCTCTTTTGGCCAGCTCATCGCCTTTGCAGTTACATATCGCTACGACTAAGCACACAAACCATTTTGATGATGAAGTAACTTGTTGTTATTTCTAGGGAGAGCAGATACCTGAATAGCTTCACTTCCCTGAATGAGACTGCACTTTGTAGCAGTATGCCCACCGCCACCTTAATTGTAGCCACTTCTACCTGAAAGAGACTAAAGTTTCGATCTACTGTGAAAAAGCTCACTACACTTCTTCTCCAGTGACTGCTCTCTTATCTCTCATCCAGATATCTCTCGACGGTATTTGAGTAGAGAAAAAGCCCTATAAAAGCCGCTTTTTGGACAATTTCAAGCTTCATAGCAAGTGTAGCCCTTTCGAATGCTCTCCATCAGACGAATACACCTTAGAATATTATTGGCTTGACTAAGATTTCGTAGAGTCAAAACAGCACCTTTAGTGAGAGTCGTAACCTATTCCTAAGGCAAAACCTTCCTTACTCTCTCCTCATTATTTAAAAGAATCTTTATATCAAGAATAAAGTATTTCATCTCATCAACAAGTTGAAGACGTAAGAAAGAAGATATTGGCAAATAATATCAAGAAAACTTTATATAGAGCTAATACCAGCAAATAATAGTTTAATCATAGCGATTGTATATCATCCCCTGTAAAAATATCAAATCTAATTTGCAGTATTTTTAACTTTTCGAAAGCGCTAATATCGGACTTTGGTCGCTATAAAATGCATCACAAGCGCTACATCTAAGTTTTCCTCTATAAATCAATAACTTCCTACACAAAGTTACTATAAATCGTAAATAATTGCATACACATATATGCACAGACATCTTCAAGCCTTCGCAGACGACTTTTTCGCCCGAAGAAAGGTGTGTCGTTTGCCGCCATTAGCATTAACATTTACCACCGACACTTTTTCGTCTTCAGCCAATTTGTGGCCAATTGTTTGGTATTGCATAAAACCGCCGACAACCGCTGCCAATTGACTACGTCTATGTATGTATTCACCGCAACGGTTGGCTGACTAATTGACTAAGCGACTGGCAAATCGCACAGCTGACTAACAATCTAAAATGCGCCGCGCTGCACGCTCTTCCTGCAACATTGACTAGTTGACGATCTAACGCTTGAATTGACTGCTATTAACACTAGTTTAAGTTTTTTTCTTGCTCGAAAACTTCTTTTTCGCTTCCTTCATTTAGCCGTCACGTCAGACAGTCAGACTGTCGTCCTACCCCAACTGCGCATGCTCGTGTGCACAATGTTATTACAAAGCCATGCACATGCGCCGTATTGTCTTATTGCCACTATTGTTTATAGGTGGTTTTGCAGCCAACTGCCTACGCGGCAGCCAAGTTGGCAGCCTGCACCCCTACATACATACATATGTAGATAGATGCCTGTCTTTCTTCGACTATCTTGTCAGCTGCTGCTGCTGCTCTTGGAGTGGCTGCAGTTGCTATTGCAAATCGGCATAGTGGGCAATATTATTGAGCAATATAAGCAGCATGCATACATAAGTCGCAAATATATGCACATATGCTTCTATAGCCATACAATCGTCCAATCATCAGTTTCTCCATCCATCCATCCATCCATGCTTCGACGGTTGGCTGATTGGTTGCGTATCTTCTCGATCTGACTGCGGTTGTTGTTGTAAACTCAGCCTACATGCGAATAGCATTTGTGCATATGCTCGTATTGTTGTTGTTACGTGTACTGTGGTTCGTATATTTTTGCTTGCTCCTCACTTCTTTATTTGTTGCACTGATTTTCCATTTAATTTTTGCTGTTCGGCTCTTTTTTCAGCCTGATTGCATGATTTCGATGTGTATCGTGTAAATATGTTTGTTCGTTCCCCTTAATATTGTGGCAAATTGTTTGTCATCTGCTTCGTTTTACTTTGTCGTTTTGTCAGATCTACTCTCCTTTTCATATTGGGCTCCTATCTTTAGCGTTGTCTTGCCGCCCATGAAAATGTCATATTCACATTGTTATTAACATTGTTTTGTATTTTGTGCTCGTATTATCATAAACTGGTTAAAATTATTGAACTGCAACATGTTTAGCTTGTTTGTAATGCTTAAATGGTGCTGAGAATCTTTTAAAATAAACACGTCTTGTCTTCCCAACCTTGAAACTTAGCTTAATGGAAGAGCGAAGGCTTAAGTATATGCGTTTAAGTATGGGTAATATGAGCATGTTTGAACATATCGATCAGTGGTCTTCACATATGCCTAGAGCATTGGCCGGCAACATTTTTAAGGACAAAGGCGGCGGCCAATGTAACGCAGTGAGGAGGAGCATGATAGAAGCCTGATATAGAAATATTCCAAACCCTTCAAATAGATTTTATAAAAACAAAACGCTGATGCAATTATGCTGAGAACCACAAAGGAGCAATAATTCTTAACATTAACAATTCGGTTCTCTCTCTGTACGCTGCAAAACCAGACAAAATTATAAATGGTCTAAAAGTTCTTCTAATATAGAAAAACTGTAATAACAGCAACCATTTAAAGTGGAGCTGGAATCATGATTACATTCGAATTTTTCAAAGCGCTAAAATTATAGAGACTCTTTTTCAGCCGAATGAATTTGAATACCATTTATTCATTCCAAAAAGGTTGTTACAGTTTTTTCTTACAATCTTTCTGACATGCTTTGTCATTTAACGAAACACTTAACCTTATAAAGGAAGTCTCAAGATCTGTGAAAAAGTACTTACTAAAAGCACTGCTATCAGAAAACAATGTTGTTATTTTACTACTTTGAGTCATATCAGTAATTGAGGCTCTAAGCTGGTGTAGTTTAAATAATATGGTCTTAATTATAGAATAATGAAATTTATAGAAAATCTAGAGCAATTTTTATAAAATATTAAAAAAAAACATATTATAACCTGTTTGTGTTAAAAATTTAAAATGAATAAAAGAAAATTGTATATCTAAATATTGTAAAATAATCAAAATTTATTCCACACTTACCTTTTAAAAATCCTCTATGAAGCTACTTGTCTTCGATAATTTATACTTTAATGATTAATAATAATTGCAGCACTTCGAAAACATTTTATATGAACACAATTTTATAAACTCACATATAGCATATATAAAAAGATTTTTGTTATTAAAAATAGTTTTATTTTATATATTCGTTTAGTTGGTGCGTTCAGGAAATTATTTACTTTTAGTTTTAAAATTTTTTTTAGTTTTGCACTTTTAATTCCCAGTATGAACTCAGCAGAAAATGTTCGCAAGATTTTAATATTTTTTACCGCAATTTTTGCATTCGTTGTGGAAAAGTTTTTTTTTATTAATAATTATTAATTCTTATGCGATTTTAATTATAGCTTCTAACATTTTTTGCATCACTTTTTTCATTTGCACGACCCGCGTTATGCTATAATATCCGGAATCAAGAAAAACACGCGATGGCCACTCTTTCGAGACGTCAACAACAAATAATAAAATAAATAATTGTCCGCATGCCAAAAAGCGTGAATTCGTATTCGGTTAGAAGTTCATAAGTAGAAGTAGTTAATAAAGTGTAGAAACGCTAATGAACTTAGCAAATGTTCGGCGCGCCGATTGACCGGCTTCTTTTATGCTTTTTAAATGTTTCGAATGAATGAAAAATCACCACACATAGCTCAGAGCAAAACAAAATAATATAATTTTAGTTTACAATTTATTTACTCCGCTCGTTTTATGAGTAGTCGTTTCCACTACGACTCTTTAATGTTACAACAAACTTCACACTAACAAATTGACACAGAACCGTTTGACAGTATAAAATAGCAGTCACGATAAGTATATTATTATTTGTTTTTAAGAGTTCTACACACTTCGCACACAATTTTTAAATATTCAATAGTTTTAGTTTGTTCGCATATAATTTGTTATTTAAATTTATTTTTCTTCGCGCACCAATTTAACTTCGTATGTTAGTAAAGGCTCGTAATGTGTAAACAAAAATATTTGTGTACCGACAAGAAAGCACGCGTTTCAACCGATCGCCAACGAGACTACGTCACACAAACGAAAGAGTCAAAACGAGACTGAATTCAGCACTTTGCAAAACTTTACAACTCACGCTGGTGTCGTGATCACTGGCAGTCGTTGGAGTGTGTTGTTGGCATGTATAGTGTGTTGGCGAATGTGGAGCCATTGTGGAGCTGTGAGCGCCAAGCTGTGATCTGTTGAGATGTAATGAGTTTGCAATAGGGATGCTAATAAATAAAATTAAAAATAAAGAACATATAAAAATTCGTGTTATAAACTTAATATAATATAGCCGAAATATTTCATAAAATGTAATTTAAAATGTAAGGAATTGGGTTTCAAAGGGCTAAAATATATATTGCTGATTTTGGATTTTAGAAAGTTTTAATCTTAAAATTTATAAGCTTAAAAAATTATCAAAATCGTTGTAGGGTAGATTCAAAATTTCACAAAATTAATAATCGTTTAGATCCGAGGAGTTCGTTGATAACAATAAAGTCCAAAGCGATATCTAGAACAAAAATTTCTACACTTTTGAAGTAATTAGAAAGCTGCCTGTAAGTCCGAGTTGTGCACGAATTAGTAGAAATTTATCTTACTATTTAACAAACATATTTCTGATTATTGAAAATAGGTTGTTTCAAAACTTTTCTCTTTTGAAAACTTTTCTCTCAATAAAAATTGCTCTATTTTAAGAATTTAATTCACATTATGTTAAATTTTGTTATATTATTTTATGTTACGAATCCACAACGTCCCTAACCAAGAAATCTCAAAGAAAAAATCTTCTCTCATACAATAACAGATCAATGAGAAAACAGCAGCCGCTGAGTGGAGTTCAAAACAAAAATCGTAATTGTGTTGGTTTGGGGTATATAAACACCTGAACCGGTTGTTGTCATACGTTGGAGTCATATTGGTGTAAAAAGTTTGCAAACTCTCCCTCTCTCTATCTCACAGCGTATTATAAGCTTGGTGGGATCACTCACTGGAGGTCTTCGCTCACGGGTGGACAAACAACTCCCACCCGCACTATCACTATGTATGCGTTTTTGTGTTTATTTTACTGGCCACTGTCTTTCTAACTGCAAAGTGGTTCTGCCAAACTCATAAAAGCTGTTTGAATATATGTACATACATACATATGTCTTTGTGTAAGTATGTAAGCAAGTAAGCTTGTGGTAGTGCAAACACATGTGTATACTACTCGTACTCACTAAGTAAATGAAGTTTAATTAAAGTGTGGCCGCTTCTGTGTGCGTTGAGTTTGTTAGGCGAAACGGCGTTGAGGTCGTTCGTAGACACTAAAGCGAGAACACGAAATCAAAATAAAATATGAAATAAACTTTGAAATCAAAACAACAACGCTAAATGCTTCAAATTGTAGGGTTTTCTAGTGGTTTGTTTTGGCTCTTGATATTGTTTTGTGGTGTTTTGTTTTGCTTTTAATTCTTTCACAATACGTTTGATGCTTTTTCGGTAGGCTGTGTGTCTCCAGCAACACAATGCAGTCGAGCCCCACGCATTTGACGAGTATTTTTCTAACGTTTTTCTAACACGCCATCAAAGAGGGTGATCGTGGAAAAAAGCAGTAACGAGAGTACAAACATACATACATATGTACATAAGTATATACAAGCACACGAGTGTATCAAGCGTTTATCTGTTGCAGCATGGAGTGAACTGTTGAACCCCGTTGGTTCTTAATGCTTTTTATTTGTTTTTTTTTTCTATTCATTTACTTTGCTGCATTGTGCATGCAGTTATCGAACGTGGGCAACAATATAATTAATTCGCTGCCTTTAAATGCTGCTGCCAATAACGAGGCTCGCCCAGCCCAGCTGCTGGCAAGCAACCTTTCTTCAAACTAGTTTGGCTTGGAGTCACTTTTCTATCTTTCTTTTAAATTATTCTTATTTTTTTATTACTTGTTTGTTAATAAACAATTGTGGGCTTGTGCCCTTATCAAAAATGTATTATATTCATTGTGGGATGTACAAACATATGTATGTATGTATGTGTGTATAGAATACACAAAGTAATAATTTTTGAGTGACGCTTTCTCGTGGGATCTCACATACTATGCTTAACACCTGGAAAATGCCTTAAAGTCAACAAAAAAAAAGGTTCTGAAGACATAACTTTTAACATTCTTATTTTCTATTACCCCAAAATGTTCTATTTATCTAATCGGTGGCGTACTAAAGATTATGTATTACATCCCCCTTAAACTACCATAACTTATTTGCATATCATTTTAAATAATAAAAAAAACTTTATTAGTTTAAGTAGTTTTTTTAAGAATTACTTGTCAAAGTCATCATAAAAGTGACCGTACATAGTTCATTCTATTCTCATATGATATCGTATCATGGTATGATAGTATACATACATACATATATAGTATGTACTTTAATAAACTCGACTATCTATAACTCTCTGTGACATTTGCCAAGGAGGTCTCCAACCACGCCAAAGTCACATAATCTCACCCATCTCTCATTTCTCTCTACCTTTCTGCTATCATCATAATAATAAAATTTAATACTTTGCTTACATAAATTTAGTTTCTATACTTTATGTGCATGCTCATTTTAGATTCAAAAGTGATAATATGCTAAATAGCGAAATTTAATGGAACCGTTAATCTTGTACACTGTCGATTTAATTTTTAAAACCATTTTAAGTAATTGGAGACCTCGAAGTAAGTAAATATCTAGTTTATCTATCTATTATTAGCTAACTATTTGATCTATTTTCTTGACCCACAATGGAATAATACATATGTAGTTACAAATGGATGACAATTATTGGGGAAACTACTCTTCTTTTATACTATATACCGTTTTGTGGTTTTTACTAAGAATAAAAACGCCTTCGAGTTCTTGAAAAACCATCGGCAGTAGAGGTCATCTTGGAAAAGTTATTTTCATACCGACCGAAGCACGCAAAGGAAATATAGCCGCCGTAGCTGAGATGTAAAGTATAAAGTCTATGGAGACAATCCCATTTCGATTCAAGTCTTACCAGTCAAATGCTCGAACGAGTCATGGAAAATTAGATTCAACGGATGGACCATATCAGACGTAGCCGCGGCCAACATTTGAAAAATTTAAGATTCAAAACATAAATTTCAAAGAACGTTCTTTCGAATGATAATAAAAATTTAATGGGGAATGAAGTTTTGGTGAATGGGGTTTGAGACAGTCAAAATTTATTTAACTACCTACAACTTATTAACAAAAAACAAAAACAGAAAATCTTCTAGATGCTACACGCTCAGCGTAATTATACTTTCTCAGTCACTTTCGGCTTTAAAAATCCATTTTAATATGTAATTAGAGCTGAAGCTCATTTTTTTAGAAAATTATATACAGGTATAGAGGGCGGGGGCGGACATTATACAATGCTTACAGCAAAAGAACTAGTTCATTTCACTACCTATGTATAAGTTTAGCTCTACATATAAATATTTGTTCAGATATAAGTATGATTTTAAGAAGTAGAGTGTGTGGGTATATAATATATGATATCAAACCACCCACATATCAGCATTGTGAACCGATAAATAAAATGCATTTAAGGCGATTAACGAGAACAATTCATTAATTCATATGCATGTATATGTGCCTTGAGGTCAACTAAAGTGATAGGCAAATCATTAGAGATAATTTAAAGCGTGAACTGCTTTGAAGTGATTACAGTAAAATGTGTGGAGACCAAATTGTGTGCTATGTGGGCTTATTTGTGTGTGTATGTAAGTTAATTTATGTAACTGGATGACAATTAACAAAGACACCCACTTTGTTAGGTTTATTAAATTTTTTTTAATATTTTTTACATTTTATCTAACATATAAACACTGCAAAGGTTGACGTTGCGGCTGCAGCTGCGACTGCAAGTGGGTGTTCCCTTGAAAGCAGAAAAATAGCTATATTTATATGCATATAAATGTATGATTATTCGATTATATTCATTTACACCGTGTGGCACATCTCCATTACGCAGAAAGTACAACGATGGCAATATATGTATGTGCATACATGTGGGTTTGTATGAATGCGCATAAAGCGCAGTGCATTAAAAAAGCCACACCCTAAGCCTATAGGAGCACAAAAAGGCATAGCAAGAAATATGGGTAGTTGAAAGGATCATTGGAGACCTCACTCAAGGTTTCTAAAGGGATAAAAAAAATCATATACACTTATATATGTACGCGTATGTATGTATATCTGGCGTTTTATTAAAGCTTGCCACGAACCACAACATGACAACCCATAATCAGCATATACGAAATAAGAAGGCAGCAACAGCAGCAGCACAGCAACAAAAAATTGCACTCAGCAGAATTGAAAAAGACAGCGAGAGGAGTGAAAAACCGAAACGACAATTCATCCTGAGGGCCCAAAGTGTTGCGACGATTGAAACATGAGCCGGCACACAGCATCAATCGGTCTGCCATAGCCATTGAGCGACACAAATAAAGCAAAACCAAACCAAGCGACCAACAATAAATACAAACGCATTGCTAAGAAAAACACAAACTGCAGACAGACCTCAATTGCAGAGTAACAGCAGCGCAAAGAATCAGCTTGGCGAAAATTGCAAAGAAAATCAAGCAATGATTATGTTTATACAACCACAAACAGCGACGACTCAGCAACATTGCGCATGCAACAAGTCTGTCTATACATACATATAAACACATATGTATGTATATAAATATATAAGTGAATTCAATTTCATGAATAAATGCTACAACAACAACACCAAAAAACTTGAACTACACTGCAACACTACAACAACGCAAGTAACATGAACAACAACGCTGCAACAGCGGCTTAAAAAATAAGAACGTTTGCGCTGTCGCCGACAAGTTTTTAGCATACAACAACAACAGTACGTAATCCAAACACACAGAGATACATATATGCTGCAACATGTTAATGAAGCAACAACTTTTTATATTGCTGCAACAAATTGTCATTAACCAACCTGGTGGCAGTTGCACAAAGTCAAGGGCAAAACCGAATTATAGAAGAAAATGAGACGACGCGAGATCTATTTTCAACAGTAAAACAACTGTGAAGTCTCGTCGGGTAAAAATTTGTAAGGTGACATGCAACAGGCGACAAGTAGACGAAGGAACTTGGAACGATATATAAAATTATCACTTAGAAAACTTTTTTTCAGACCTAGCGCTTTCTCTAGTGTGAACGCAGGGCACTTTTTGAGTCCGGTCTCAACCCATAACCGACTTTAGAGCTGCAAGATTTGTAAAAAATATACTGCTCGCTTTTTTGCTGATCACTTATTTGATTAGCTTTCAAAAATTATTGATATTCATTCGATTTTCCCACAAAAGCTCCTAAGAGTCTAGAAAATATGTTAAAAGCCTGAAAACAAAGCCTGTCAAACCTTGTTTAGAATACGATCAATTCGTCCACACCACCGATATTTTACACTTTCAAAACCTTTTTCGAGCAGTTTTCGCAGAAAAGCTCTTCGAAGCCCAGAAAATATTCTAGGAAAACCTGAAAAAAACTTCGGAATATATACCTAGTTCCACAGTCTTCCCTATTACCATGTTTCTAACTTATATAATGCAAATAGACTTTCGTTCCACCAAAGCACTCAAAACACTCACTCTGTTGCTTGCCGATAAAAACATGGGCAAAAGTATCAGCAACATGTTGGGGTATTAAAAGCAAGCTAGAAAGCCGAAAGGCAGCGAGAATAAAAAACGAAGTAGTGCATTAAAAGCATAAATCTGTATTTAAATGTAGCTATGTATTTATATACCGAGCATACATTCATATGAAGGGGAAAATAAAAAGAAGCTTATGTAGTTCAATTTATTGGATGCTGGACAGCCCGTTGGTGGTAACATGATGCAGGTAGATCGTCTTAACATATACAAGTGTATGTGTGTATGTGTGCCACAGTCTTCACAGTAAATATACGTTCAGCGCTCGTAAAGAATACTTGCCAAAGCAGTGATGATGGTCGAGCTACAGAAAAAAAAGCCAACAACAAAACACTACAAGGAAAGCAAAGAAATACAAGAAAGAATCAAATACGAAACAACGAACTGTACAGCGGTGCATGCCACGAAGAATACTAATAAGAACCAAGACAATAACAACAACAACAATGAAAACAAGTATTAGCAGTTGCAGGTCGAGAAAACGAATAAAATGCGCTTAATTCAATATCGCGCGATCTTAACACGAGCCATAGCAGCTGAGGCAGCAGTCGTTGTGGTTCAAGCAACAAGAAGACGACAAACAGCTGGTACATGTATTGACAATGCACAGCACGGCAGCAAAACTGTAGACGTACTACTGTGGGGGTACGCAGATGATAAATAGGAAGAGGAGCCACAGTAGCTGTAGCAACAGCCAAAGGGTAGCAATAAGTTGTAAGCTTAAGGACCGGTTCTCTGTTGGGATTGATTGGATCTGTTTACAAACTCTTATGGTTTACAGAAGAATTCTTAATTGGGTTTATAAGTAGCATTTGTATTTAAAAATCGAGTTGATGCAGTTGGAGCACGAAGCGTTCAACGAATTTCGTTCTCTAAATCACGATTTTTTCGAGACAAAATTTACATACTTATTTTCTAACTCCTTTATCGTATTATATACTTTCTTTGTGACAGATCCAAATTTCAAGATCCTATAAATTGTATTGTATTCGAGAAACAGCTTAACCTTTATTTATGACAACCAACATTTTTCGTTGCAGTCTGAACCCAGTACTCGATCCACTTTGAAAGAAACTTGTTAAAAACCCTATGGAGCCGATCGTAGTCTTCAATCGCTGCAAGCTTCATCTTCCGTTAGTCGGCATAAGTATGTATATAAGAGTACAGAAATGAAATGTGACCATTTGTTTCTCCAATTGCACGTATTGCTCAACTCACAGCCGTCTTCTGAGTACAATTTGCGGTTGTTGATCGTTTAGTCGATCGTGGTACACATTTTGTATGCAACCAATAACAACGAGAGCAATGACAACAGCACACAAAATAAAAAATAATAATCAAAAGCAAAAAGTGCTAGAATTGCACGCAAAGCGTAAAATTGCACGTACCTACTTGAAGCAAGTTGCAAGCAAGCACTTGATGCACGGTTAGTATATGCAACCTCATGTCGACTTGCAGCAGTGCAGCATGAAAAATAATACTTTTGTTGATTTTGTAAAGCCGTACAGCAAACCAAATAAATAGGGGTATATTGAGAAGCTTCCCTAAGTACAAAATAACTTGTAAAACTATATTAAATCAGTGGCGTGGAGATACAAGTGGTTTTTCAGGAGTGAGCCAATACAGCCAAAGGCAATAATATAGAATGAAGCAATAGCTGAGGTCCAAGCGTTACTCTCTAGCGAATCGAACAAACTACCAGATGCTCAAATAAACGAGCAGAACTTGTGATGCAATCCTACCCTAAAATGAGTTCGGACTCATCCGAGTGTTTTAATTCATTCTTAGTGGAAAAATTTCACACATATCAATTTTTTGATAAGAAAGGAGAAGCGAGCAGCGAAATGATCAATCGAAGACAACTGATATTGATCTGATAGAGACCACTTCGCGATTATAAAAAGTATTACTACTCTTGAGCAATTGCATCAGTAAAAATAATATTCGGCTCAGTAGAGAACGAACTCACCCCGCCACGAATGTTTGTAACATAAATATTATAGTTTCGATTTCCCTATATAGCGCTGCCTCTGTTTCTAAATTTATCCGCATATTAACTCTTTCAACTCTCATTTTAAAGGGTAATGAGTGAATTAAGAATACCTTTACGTGCCATAATTATTACAATGTCATCACGTATATTCGAGACCATACTTAATCAAGTAACCTGTAGGAAATATAATATTATCGCGATCACATGAAACGTCAGCCGTCGAGTGGTTTGTTTCTCCGGCGAAGCTTTTACTTTGACATTTTTTCGTATCGGCTCTCGCACAGGTTATTTTTCAATTAATTATTCCTCTTCATAAGTAAACAAGCATTGAATAATTGAATCTCAAGTAACCCTTTAAAGAAATATTATATTTGTAAACCGAAATGAGCAGATGAGTTGACTTGTTTTAAGCTGAAAATTAATCATTATATAATAATAGAGAATAGAGAAGCGGAGAAAACCCTCTTACAGGGTATCTTAAGTTTGCCATTATGTTTGTAACACCCACAAGAAAACGTCGAAGATCCTATAAAATATATGTATACTAAATCTAAATGATCAGCGTGACGAACTGAGTCCATTTAGCCAAGTCCGTCTGTTTGTATATAAGCGAAATAGTTCTTCAGTTTCTGAGACATCGACTTCAAATTTCTCCCCAGAAAGCAGTTCATT
Source organism: Bactrocera dorsalis (assembly GCF_023373825.1). NCBI lineage: Eukaryota > Metazoa > Arthropoda > Insecta > Diptera > Tephritidae > Bactrocera > Bactrocera dorsalis. The sequence goes on along the minus strand of NC_064307.1, from coordinate 71,881,363 downwards.
TGTCGGAACTGCCAATATCGCACCACTACAAACAATGGGATTCGAATACCTACCAAACACTTATGCTCTGAAAACTTTTTCATTTGCTTATCTAAGGCAATAATGAAATTTTCGATGAAATCGGATCATTATAGCATATAGCTTTCGTATAAACCGAACGATCGAAATCAAGTTCTTGTAAAGAACCTTTAGTAATTCTGAAGGTTGTTATAGCTTCGGTGCAATAGAAGTTAACATTTCTTCTGGCTTTTGTTTTGTTTTTGCATAAAAGTGCGAGTTTCCCTACCGGGTGCTTGAGTGCTGATCAGGTTTACTTCGTTTAAGCACTTCGTTTATTTCTTCATTAAATTCATACTTTTTGTTTAAGTAAAGAATTCAATGCAGTCCATTTCATAAATGATTTTCATCTCGTTTTGCGCTGCGTTTCAACTGAACTTTGCAAACATTGCGGTGTCATGTTGCAAATACACACAATATTCTGTACTCTCTTCAGCTACTCATGCCTTGCAGATATTTTTTACTTGCTACACATTCTATCTAAGCTGTACCAGCATGGAATCGACACTATTTTCCTTGGAAATCGCACGAAGTATTGCTCGTTGTCTGGACATTTCACCTTTGTAGATTTCATACTCGTGGCAAATGTGTTTACAAATCTAGATACGGTTGCATAAGAAGGGCACCTTTTAATAGACAATTAGACGGTTGAAAAAGACGTAAGCCTGGTAAAAGGGCGCACCCAGCTGGCTACTGTGCGAGACCGTTTATCAAATTAATGTTTGAACTTTTTTCTTCCCTACACATATTTGTCATTAGTTATACGTCCGTGTGGCCCTTTTTACAAGTAAACGAGCAAATGTGTCGCATGGGTGTGCCGCCCAGACTGTGTGACCAGTAGTCACGGGTTGTCGTAAGTCATTTGTTATTTAAGAGTTTTTACTAAAATATTCTATTACTAGCGACGGCGTGGAGAAAACTTAATTTTGTGGGATAGAATTATCAAAAAAATATATAGAGAATGAAATAGAAATTATCTTAGCGAGAATGCTTGACGAAATATTAACGTGAATACGAGCGATTCGCATGAAGTACTGTTTGAGACTGAGACAACCTCGTAAAAGCCACGAACAATTTTGCTACTATAATCAAGATATCACCAAGCCATGAATTCAAAACATATCAATCGCCTCTCCTGGTGTCAAAAAATGCTGAACATTCGAAGTTTTGAGTGCTGGAAAATGCACTTATTTTAGTTAATATGTAAGAGCTCGCATTATTGTGGTGAAGAGTGATCCGTCTTCGCCGGTTTTTACAAGAAACAGGTAACCATTTGCTCGGAAGTGTTTCGTGCTCGAACAACTGTTAATTTCGGATCATTCGAAAACACCCATCAAGTCGATTGCTCTTTACTTTCGGGCTTATACGCGTAAATCCGGGTTTTTCACCTGTCACGATGACATCGTATTTTTAGTATTTCTCGCATATTCAATGTATGCTGATCCCACTAATGTCTATGGCGGAAAACTTGAAATACCCCGTTCAGGGTATCAAAATATTGTCATCTAATATATCCAATTTATACCAGATATGAATATCCATAAGGCAGAGTGCTTTCCACATTCTCAAAGTGCTTGAAGGCAGTCTCCACCAGTTAGAGTTCTCCAACCTCCCTCGCAACTCATTCAGCGGACAAAAATAAAAATGCCAGTCCCGTGATAAGTGCATGCAATCTGTTAGTAGGCCATTTGGTTTTGCGAATTCCCTTGAGCTCATATGCGACAACTCGGTTATTGCACACCGGTGTACTGACACTAAATGCATACAAATATTTAGTTTATGCACACAAGCAGCACAACTGTACAACAGCACAACTGTGTAGCATGCAACTTTTTATTGAATTGCAGTTGTTGTTGTAGTTGCTATTGCTATTGCTATTGTTATTGCTCCCGCTGTTCTGAGTATTGTAAAAACGCTTGCATTTTTTGCTTGAATTCTTTTGATAGCAATGTTTTCATTACAACATTTGTTGTTGTTTTTGTATTCATTACAATTCATTAGCGTTGTGCGTTATTTGTTTTTATGTTGCTGGCGTATATGATTTCTTTATTCCCGCGGCACCGTGCGGCCACTATTGAAGGCGTGTTGTTTGCTGCCGCGTGAATGTCCGTCATGCAATACAAGTACACTCGAATATACATATATGTGTGTATATGTGTATGTATGCGTGTAATGTGTAGTTTAGTAGTTACTCGTTATTTGTAAAGACAATGCCAAGACGTTGAACCGTGGCGATGACGTTGATGAAACCACCGGTCAATTGCCTAGAAGCGACGTACGGCAATGAGCCGTAATGCAGGCGCATACATACATACATACGTACACATCGCTACAACAGCAGTCAGACAGACAGTTGGACAGCTGAGTATAAGTACGAACTTCAAAAAGCGTACAAAAAACGAATCTACAAACACACATCCACTAAAGCTGCGATAGGCTGCGCTGCGATGATGTACTTGCCCACCATACAAATACAGCATAATCGCAACCTTAAGGAACTAGCCAAAGCTACATACAAACGCGCCTTACGCTGCTTGTTTATTTGTCTGTCTGTTGGCATATATCAGCTAAGCTGCGGCCTTTTCTGATGTCTGTTCTCCATGTGATTGCTGTATTCGTATTTGAAGGCAAACGTCTGTTTTTTGTTTATGTCATCCAATAAGCCTATATATTATAAGTATTATCTGCGTTTGAAGCCCGCCTTTGCGTCGTCTATACACTTAAGACATTAAACGCATAAGATACGAGTAGGTAAACTAGAAGGGACTAGGAGGCAAGTAAAGCTATGACGAGCCGTTGTTGGGATAGGTCGCAATAGAACAGTGGAGAAAATAAGAAGGAAAGTGATCTAACCTCTAAAATACCGCATTTTCGTTCACTACTTGTTGGGTTTGATATAATACTCACTTATAAGCAAAAGTGTTCTTGTTCACCTCTATATTCTAGAGTCTAGAAAACAGACTTTTTATGTTGAGCTTCAATATAATGCTTTGATGGTTCTTAGTAGGGGCGTACGAAAAGGAGGTTTAGGGGTTCAAACACCCCCTGAAGTTATAAGGAATAAATTCCAACGAAAGTTTATGCTTTGATGATCCTAAGCAAGGGCGCGAGCAAAGAGGGTTTTAGGAAATTATAAAGAATACATTCAAATAAAAAAGTTCTAGCGATTTCAGATTCTGCTCGAGCCAAAAACATTAATTGATACCCTAAATATTTGTAACACAAATTCGACCCAACTCTCCATCGATATCTGTAGATCGCTGCACCCTTACCGGTATCAGCTGAAAGGTCGTTTTTGACGCTTCGCAGTCTAAAAACTTACTTGCGGAATGCGACTAGCGAAGAAATTTTTAACATTATGGCTTCACAGCTCAGACTGCGGGATATGGTTTTATAAATTTTATTTTGTCGGGAAGTAAATATGTATTAATGAAGAATTTCAACAGAAAACCCCCCTAAAATGTGTTTCTGCTTACGCCGCTGGTTCTAAGTTAAATATAATACCTAAGCCGAGATCTTCGCAGAAATTAAAAAATTTAAATCGGGATCAGTACAAGGTTTGAGATGGTTGCGTTAAATCCGAGAGATTTTATTTACAAATAGGAAATATTTCTCATTCCCACTGTTCCGTGTCTAATGTTAAGAAGTGTGGCGAAGGTTCTAAGTTCCAATAGAGTAAGCATATGCCGACGTTACGCTACAGACAACGTTCTTTTAGGTTTCTCTACTTGTGTAGATATGCAAAAACCTTTCCATTTGAAGTGTATAGCAAAAACCAGCAATAAATTGCCATAATTTACGAATTCGACGCGGAAGAACAGCACACGTACCAACACATAGCAAAGTTGCATAAAATAAGTTACTGCATTTAGTGCAGTCTAATAGGTATATAGCATTAGTGAGGACCTCCATAAGTCATGCGCAGAATTAGCACAGATTAGACACACACTCTAAGAAAGCAGCAAATGTGTGTACCAATAACTTAATGACATCGTCAGCGCATCTTTCTAAGAGTACAGCTGTGGCTTGCACAGTGTCTACATATTTCTCTGGTAGTAAAATAGAATTAAAGTACAATCTACTAAAGTAACATATAATAATTTAATTTGTAGTTCAGTTAAACGACGATTAGTTTAGACTTCAGTTTACGCGTTCCAGAGCTGGTAACGAATGATCTTACATTCGTACACTTTTCCTCAATAATTTATCAAAGGAATGGGAACACTCAGGAACAGAGAAACGGTCAGCAAAATAAAGCGTTGCTAGTCGTATTCACTCAACCAGCAATCAAATAAGAATCCACAACTTGAAGACAAAACAATGGAAACAAATCACATCAACAGCAAGGCAAACACAACCCCTCAGCGCAGAGCACTGGAGGCTGCACGTTAGACCGAAGGCTGGTGAAAATCTAACAAATCAACAATTGCCGTATGATTGCGACTAATGAGTCCGACAATTGCAGAAATCAGCCAGTCAAACAGTTATACTGCCAGTAAGACTGCGAACTAGTAGAAAAACCGCGACGCAAAATTCCCGCACAAAAGTCAAACACCAGTCAGCAACATTATGTGAGTAGTCGGCGGAGGTTGTTGTCGACATGACTTCGAGTTTAATGCGTGCTGACTGCCTCCTAGGTGACTTCCATCTCAAGCAATTGAATTTTTTTTATAGTATACGTTCACACTTTTTTCACCGACTGTTGCATAGCTGAAGTTGAAATCCAAGTTAAGCGCCTGAACCGGTGCGCAAAGCCTTACTTAGACCCGCGTTGGCCAGAGTTGACTTAAGCTGAGCTGAGTTGAGTTGAATTAAGTTGATGATGGAGCCGTTGTCGACGCCATTGAAGAGGACGATGTTGACGGCAACGACGACGGCGACTATCAAGCTTATGCTTGGTATGTACATACATATGTATATATGTATAAGTACATACACACTGATGATGACAATGACGAGCGCTTTACGCTGGCGACCGCATATTTTGCGCTGCACACGCATTTTTCTGCTCCAACCAGCCTCCGTAGATTCGCAATAATCTGCGGAACTCCACTGGATTGGCATTTGTGTAGGTATGTAAAAGTAGGTTTACTAACACACGCGGCTAGAAATGACGCCAAGGTATCCTATTATAGCTGAGATATACAGATTCCACAATATTTGCCTGTCACCTTTTTGGCTATATCAATAACAGCAGCGAATAAGTACTTAGCATTAATTTTTAACTGACTAAAGAGTACATTTTGGAGTGAAAAATCCAATTGGAGAGGCTCTAAGCAGAAAAGAGTAAAGCTTTAATCACCAAAAATTGTTCTAACACCAACCATTCGCTCACCTCATAAAAGGTCTTTTTTTCCATAAAAGAACCTAACCTCACCTGAATGATCAGTTTTTATGGTAGCTGTATGCTAAAGTGGTGCGATATCGGCGAGTGCGACAAATGAGCGCGATTTTTTTAGGAAAAAAAAGACATGTACAAATTACAAATCGATATCTCAAAAGCTGAGAGACTACATATACACATTACAGGGTACCGTTTCCTTCCTTGGTACTAAAAACTTCGTGGCATACTTAATATACCCTTTTCATTATATTTAACTGCTATTTTATATGAAAATAAAACAGCATTTTTCCTTTTACAAATTTCTGATATGCGAACCAGCTGTGCGCTCCAATCAAACGAGCGCTGATTTTCTTCATTAAAGTGAAGTTTCAAACTCGCCAGTATCTACGCTAAATGCTAGCCTCGGCGTTTACGCACTTTAACTCAGCAACCAATTTCAATTAGCAGTAATGGCACAAAATATACATACTATATATGTACATACATATGAACATACCTATATTATGTACTTACCACAGAATCTGCACACCAACTCTAGAAAGTGCCACATGTTTTATGCTGCGCAACATGCGTCCAACACATGCCATCAACGAACGCGCTTATTAAGCATGCAAGACCACTTTGCACGAGCATGGAGTGCGCTGCGCCGTACGGTTTGACGGCTCGACGCGTACCAATCGTTCCGATTCATTAGTGCGCACATTTGCTTAATTTCACTATTTTTTATTATTTTTGCCAATTGTGGTTTATGAAATGCCCAGCGCGTTATTTTGCTTTTCACTTTTTCACTTTTATGTTTATATTTTTCACTTAGTTTTCGTTCTTTTACGCGACGCGTCGTCAACTATTAATTTCTGCATGCACATTCAATTTATGCAAATGCATATCCCGTTTCAGTTCATCTGTCATTTAAAGTACCTCGCTGTTCTGATTTTTCTTCTTTTTCTCTTTGTTCTACTTCTTGATTTGTATTTGTCATTTCGGCCTTTTGATTTACTACGCGAAACGTTTGCTTCTTGTTCTTTCGTTAACGCGTCGGTACCTCTCCCTTTTCCACCTGCGCCCGCACATGACTTCTCTCGTCTTCAGCAATGTTTGTTTACATTGCATGCAAGTTCAACGAAAGTTCACTTGAGTTTCTGCCTCTGATTTGTCGTGCTGTTGCTTTATTGTGTTTGCTTGCATTTCGAGTACCGCGAGTACTTTCGCGATTGCGTTCGTTTCGCCTCGGCTTTGACTTTGAATTTGTTTGGTTCATTGCATATTGTAATGTTCGCTTTACGTTACTTTGAGTTTTTGGTTATGTTTAAGGATTTGTGTTGGCACTTTTAATTATGTTTACCTTTTTTGTACACTTTACATCCACATATTCAATTAATTCTTAAGTAATACTCAGAAAACTCCACTCAATAATTAAATTATTACTATTTCACAAATTTTGCTCGCGATCACGTACCGACGCGTACTTACCGACACACGACTATAAGCAAAGAATGTTAACCAACATGAATAAAATTGTATTAACATTCGGTCATTCAGTTGCATTTTCTGCAGTGCTGCTCACCTGCTTCGTGATGACGAGACAACTGCTGCTTTGTCTGCGCGAATATGTATGTATGTAACATTCCCACACTTTTGTTCATGCTGTAACGAAATTACAGAGGATCACTCGGCGGGTTTGCAGTAACATTAAACGAACAAATTGCATTGCTTTGTTGCCCAGGAGTATAACAGCAATTCCAAAAAGTTTGTTAACATCAATGCTAATAAAGAGTGACTGCTTTGTTTTTATACTTTTGCCTTCTTACTGTGTATAACCCCTTAAGGTATTTTTGCAGGTATGTTCGGTTGCGCCCGAACTCAGCTCATTCTTACTTATTGTTTTTGTTTTTACTTTTTTTTTTAACCATATGCTTTATTTTAACGTATTCCTTTAATGTTTCCTTACTTTTAATATTCTGCGACTCCAGGCACCCGGTTCCTTGTAATTTATTTCATGTGACCGATTACCATTGATTGAAGTTTTTACAAGTTTCGATGTGTAGTGAACAACGTAGTTTGGAATGAGTTCTATTCCAAAACATATGAGGAAATTTTACTTAAAAAAACTTACACAGATTTGTGTAATCATTAAAGCAGAAATTAATCAAATGAATCCATGTTAAAAGACATTTTTCACAAATAAATTTTCTTATATTTTTATTTTGCATTTTATTGTAAATTAAGCTTAAGAAATAGTCTTAAGTGTATTGTAATAACCTAAACTATCTCCGATTAATACTCGCACTCTTCGCCCAAGCGCTCGATTTCATTCAAAATAAAATCTAGTTCCGCTTCCTCTAGCACTGGGAAACAAGTAAACACCATGCGGAAAAAATTGCCCAAGCCACGATATTGTAGTGGCGTATAACCGATCATCACAGTGCCGCTATAAGCCATACGCTCCTTAATCTTTGGTGCAACCTAAAAACATGTAAATTTAAAAACAAAAAAAGTTAGCTTCGTCTGCACTGACGCTTTGATATACTTGACAAGTATGTACATATATTATATTATAAAAGGGTACATGGTGAACTCTATCTCTCAGTTTGTACTGCAGCTATTTGCTATAGTGATCCGAACTAAACAATACGTTCGAAGCTTGTAGTTTCGCTTTTATAAACAATCTGAGCAAAATTTCATAGGCAGTACTTAGGTGACTCTCGTGCCGCGATGTGATGTAGTTTAACAGTCGCGAGGTGATTTCGCGGGAAGCTGGCTGTCCGCTGGCGCTATAAAAGAAACGCAGGCACTGTCCTTGGCCAGTGCTTAGGTGACTCTTGCGCCGCGATGTGATGTAGTTTAACAGTCGCAAGGTGATTTCGCGAGAAGCCGGCTGCCAGCTGGCGCTATAAAAGAAATGCAGGCACAGTGCCTGGCCAGTGCTTGAGCGACTTCCGCGCCGCGATGTCATGTACTTTAACAGTCGCGAGGTGATGTAGATTAACAGTCGCTAGGTGATTTCGCAGGAAGCTGGCTGCCAGCTGGCGCTATAAAAGAAACGCAGGCACATTGCCTGGCCAGTGCTTAAGCGACTTCCGCGCCGCGATGTCATGTACTTTAACAGTCGCGAGGTGATGTAGATTAACAGTCGCTAGGTGATTTCGCAGGAAGCTGGCTGCCAGCTGGCGCTATAAAAGACATGCAGGCACAGTGCCTGGCCAGTGCTTGAGCGACTTCCGCGCCGCGATGTCATGCAGTTTAGCAGTCGCGAGATGATTTCGTGGGAAACTGGCTGCCAGCTGGCGCTATAAAAGAAACGCAGGCAACGTGCCTGGCCAGTGCTTAAGCGACTTCCGCGCCGCGATGTCATGTACTTTAATAGTCGCGAGGTGATGTAGTTTGAGAGTCGCGAGGTGATTTCGCGGGAAGCCGGCTGCCAGCTGGCGCTATAAAAGAAACACAGGCACTGTGCCTAACCAGTGCTTAAGCGACTTTCGCGCCGCGATGTTATGTAGTTTAACACTCGCGAGGTGATTTCGCGAGAAGCCGGCTGCCAGCTGGCGCTATAAAAGAAATGCAGGCACAGTGCCTGGCCAGTGCTTGAGCGACTTCCGCGCCGCGATGTCATGTACTTTAACAATCGCGAGGTGATGTAGATTAACAGTCGCTAGGTGATTTCGCAGGAAGCTGGCTGCCAGCTGGCGCTATAAAAAAAATGCAGGCACAGTGCCTGGCCAGTGCTTAAGCGACTTCCGCGCCGCGATGTCATGTACTTTAACAGTCGCGAGGTGATGTAGATTAACAGTCGCGAGTTGATTTCGCGGGAAGCTGGCTGCCAGCTGGCGCTATAAAAGAAACGCAGACACTGTGCGTGGCCAGTGCTAAGATGAACATCACGCCGCGTTGCGCATATACAAACGGACGGAAAAACGGACATATACTCAACTTATCCTTCTAATCTTTAATAAATATATTTTATAGAGCATCCGACTTTTCCTTCGGGGTGTTTCATATGTCAGGGCAAAGTTAATATTCCATTCAGGGTATAATAAAATTTTCATTGTACTTCGGAAAACTTTCGATTACTCACCGTATATAAACGCTCTCGCCACTCTGGTGTTTCTTCAAGTCCCCTTAGCGCCTTCGGTATGTACCAAAAGCAAACATTCATATATTGATTATCTTCCAGAACCAAACGAAAGCGTTCACTGCCACGTTGCTTGATTTTTTCAACGAGAACTTTCGAAATATCTATGGCATGATCCAGCAAACGTCCAAAGCTGCCGTAACCACGCGCCTTCAGCATTAACCAAAATTTGAAAGCATCAATTTTACGGCCGCACTGTACGCTCTTATTGCCTGTATCATAGGATACATCGTAAAATTTGTCCTGCTGAAAGAGATAGTTCACCTGTATGCTATTGCAACGTGTGAGTAGATCACGCTCACGTGTCAAAAAGAGCGAGCATTGCAGTGGCGCACCGAGCGATTTATGCGGATTCCAGGCGAAAGAGTTAGTGCGATCGAGACCGGCTAACAAGTGACGATTTCGATAAGAAAGCAACGCCGAACCGCCAAGACATGCCTGCGCGTGAATAATAATAAAAATAATAATGTAAGGATTATACTTATAACAATTATAGAATTTTGTATCGGCTAATGACTTAAATACTCACATCTACATGCAACCATAAGCCATATTTTTCACACACATCCGCTATCGCATTGAGATCATCGAACGCTCCCAACACAGTGGTGCCAGCGGTAGCATTCACAAAGAACGGTTCGCATCCCGACTCTTGCGCTTTCAAAATCTTTGCCTCCAAATCGTTTGTTAACATTTGACCGCGTTCATTTGTTTTGACAACTACACAATTATCGGCGCCTAGACCCAGCCAATGCGCGGCCTTAACAAAGCTATAATGTGACTCTTCAGATGTGAAGAGAGCAAGTGGACGCATGCCAAACAAGCCGGCGGTCTTCACTTGAGGGTGACGGCTATAGCGAGCCAAGACAAGGCCATACCTGAAGTGAATAGAAGAGAGTTGTTGAGTAGATAATAAAGCAGATTTGTAGACACGGCGAAAATTTTTGACGAAAATTCGGTATGGTTAGCAAGCTTCGAAACAGTATAAAATATTTTTTTTCAAATAATTTCAGATATGCCACCTATGTATTTGGCAGTCTTAGGTCGAGTATATGTAAATATATTCAGGTTCGCGTAACTGATTGTTCTTGGAACGGAAAAGCTGTTAGTCAGAATGGTTGGTCAAAATCGTTTAGAACGACTGACCAAGTAAGCTACGAACATAAGTTTGTGATACTTAAGTAGATCTTTCGGAATTTTGGAGGAATGCTGTAAAATTCAAGAATATTCGAGCGATATTTCGAAGAGTTAAAAATTAATCGTTAGTAATATAATTTTCAATATTAGAAGTCTTTACATCACAATTTTGTTTCAATAAATTTAAGAATGAGATAGTAAATTTCTCTCAGTGTAATCATATGCGAAATCCTACTCTTAATTGCTTGAAAAGCCCTGTAGTTTGACCACTTTGTCTCTGACCGCGAGGCTCACTCAAATGAATACATATTTTTGTATGTAAATAAGCTTTTGAGCCGTCAAAACGCTTGTCGGACCCACCCTAAAATAACACAGGCAAAACAATGCCTTTGCTTGCGGTTTTTCTAACTGTCTAACCGCTAGTCGTGTGAGTGAGTAATTAGCCCTAAAGTAACACTTGCCATTGAACATCTTGATAGTGAACCGCTTAAGACAACTCAGCTAAATCTAATATTTTCAATGTGTCAAAGTCAAGTGTTGGCCCAAGGCATAACTGTTTTTGCATACGAACTTACACTTATTTAATAAACGAACGTATGTATACAAGTATTTCTGGTGTCTTAGCATTGTAGAAATTTACTTACATATTAGACATGGAGCCACCAGGTGAGAAGATGCCATCACCTTCAGCATAACCAGCCAATTGGCAAACGGTACGTATGATTTCCGTTTCCATCAGCGAGAAGACGGGACCCACTTCATATGTGTAACTGTTATTTTATTAAAAAAAAAAGAGGAAATATAAAAATTAGTGTGAAATTGTTAGGTCTGTGGAATCGCATAATATATTATGTGTAAATAAATATGTATTTTCAATATTTTACTTACGCGCTTGCATTGAGCGCATCGGTGATCCATTGCCCTATCAAACCATACGGATCCATTTGGCCGAACAGCTGATTATGAAACCGGCCATGATTGGTTTTTACTGAATATTTAATTACCAGCCGACACAAGTCCTCTATCTCTGCTATGGTATGTGTTTTGTTCTCATCGATGCTGAGGTCAATCAATTGCTATGGAGAAGGAGGTTGATGTTGATTAATTATTGTATATTTGTATTTATAATTGTTTATAAAAAATATAGGTTTTTTGTACCATGCTTATCAGCACTCATTGAAATTATGCTTCCCCAAAAGATAATGAGAGTAAACTGATAATATTTTTTTTCATTTCCAAACGTTTCTAATTCTGCTCTTTTACTTTTGACTTTTTTTTAATTTTTATTCGGTCTCAGTATAACGAAGTAATGTTTAGGTTGCAAACCATCGATAATTCGACAAATCGTTGCTAGTATGTACGTCTAACGTTGGTATAAACGTCAAATAGTCAAAAAGTATAAAACACGAGAGCGAAATTGAATAGCTGTGATTAATACACCATACATAGTAGGAAAATAAATACCATATTATGTCGAGAGCATATTAAAACTTAGTCTTTAACAGATAGTGGTACAATGCGGCGCATCGAGCGCTAGCAGAAGTTCGGCGATTATAGTACCTAGCAACAAAATTAGTTGTAAGTTCTAATAAAACCATAAATATCAATAATTCGTAACAAAAATGGAAACAGCTGTTCGCCTGTGGATGCAATTAAAACTTTAAATACTCTATCTCTAATCTCTACTGTTTATTTTTTAGAATTTCACTGCTTTCCGTTTTTGCGGTCAATCATCTTTTTATATCTACAATATTAGTCCACCAACTTGTTTACATAAACCCATAAAATGTAAACAATCCGACCCAAATGTAAATAAAGGTTATGGACTTAGCTAAATGTAAACAAATGGACCAATGACCTTGACAAAATGTAAACAAAAAGTTATTGACCCCATAAAATGTAAAGAAAGGAGTCATTAACTTCATAAAATGTAAACAAAAGGGTCAGTGACCCCAAATGTAAACAAAAGTTGTGAACTTGGCTAAATATGAACAAAAGGTTCATTGACCCCAAATGTAAATAACGGTTGTGGACTTGCTTAGATTGTACCACTATAGGATATAGCTTTTATACAAACTGGCCGATCAGAGCTACCATCAGCTTAGTGAAAATTTATACCATTTAACTAAGCGTCCACGCTCCTTAAAGTCGCTACTGCATAATAAATGATTTTTACTTTAAACGCTGCAACCAAAATTAAAATATCATAAATTGAATCACGGTTTTAACAGTTCGCAGCACCAATCAAAGCTAAGACACACAATTGGTGCGTAAAACCGTGCATTGGTAGAAAATAAATATAGACGTATTTAAACTTAAGCCTATGTTTGTAACAAGCGCGCACACAGCATGTGAATAGCATATACCAGCATATAAATACCTATGAGTACACACAATCCTAATCAAAAATCAAAACATGACAATCTACGAACATGATCATGTATCAGCGACGGTCAACAGCGGATCAACTTTGTGGCAACGACAACAAAAACGTAACAACAGCAAGCAGTAACACATAGCAACATGGCGCACAACATAGCAACTACATAGTTTCGAGCAACAGCAACAGTTGCTGACATGTTGACAAAATAATTTTCAAAGTGAAGTGAAAAGACGAACGGCTTTGCCGGCTCGCATTTGTGTATACACATATATGTGCATATATATATATATGTTTGTATGTGCATTGTGTCTATTCACTGACTTAGTGATTGAATCGCCGTTCGATTTGCCATAAAAATGCCGGTCAAAATGAAAATGTTTAAATCCGTTAAAAGAAAAATAAACTTGACACACTTTTTAATTGCAAATCCAGTGTTCACGAATAACGCCTTGTCATCGCTAGAGCTCGCCGACGCTGCACAAGCATTGTCAGCGGATTTCGCGATCCAAAACACACCCGCCTGCGCCAAACTCGATTTGACCATGGCAGTGACACGTCGTCGTTGTCGTCATCCGCTGTTGCAAGCTACAGCCAACGGTTTCAAATCATTCTGTGTCGCCAAAGTGTGTTGACAGTTTTGTGGCATTTAAGCCGCTTTCTCGGTGGCAAGCACTAACTATATACATACATACATAGCGCTCGGTACCAGCGTCTACATATGTATATATGTACATATGTATGCAACGTTGTATAGTATATGTATATTAGCGCTCGATACCAGCAACTACATACATATGTACATATACCCCGCAGCTTGAGCTTACCACTACATTTTTGTAACACCCACTGCTTCAACAAGCCTTAGCGCCTCATAATATGCATACATACAAATATACAATATACCAAGCTTCACTTAAAGTACATTTTCAGCTGTATTTGTGTTAACTTACCTTCATTTCGTTCGGCTGCTTAAAGTCGACAATTTTTACTGCATCGCGGTCGGCATCGGACACACAAAACGCTTTCCCATTTTTCAACAAATCATAGACGGAGCCCAGCACTTTCCAATCATCGGCTAGATTAAGACGTATCTTATCAATCTCATCCACTTTGTTTTGTGTTGTTGCTGTAGTTTTTGTTACGCTTGACATGTTTATGTTTATGTAATTGTGTTATATTATCGCCGTTGTTGTTGTTTTTATGGTTGCTTATATTTTGTCTGCACTAATTGTTTTATTTGGTTTAACTGTGGTCAGTTTTTTCTTATTGTTTTGGAGTTTTTATTATTGGTATTATCTGAGAAATTTCAAATAATTAGGTAATTGAATTTTGTTGTTAAGAAAAGTAAATTACCTTAGTCCTATCAAGAGCTATATTTAGTTATTTCTTCTTTATAAAAAAGTACAGTTATGAAGAATTTTATATAATTATTTAACCTTGAAATTCAAGCTAATTAGTTTTAATTTCTACTATATTTGTTTTGTTTAAAAAAAAAATTGCTAAAAAATATATTTTCAAAATAAAAATAAAAATAACACTTAATGGCAACGTTAACATTTTTTTTTTAATAAATTTAACACTGATATATGCATATTAAAGTGGAGTAAATGAATATTTTTTTCTCATATTTTTATTATTTTTTTATTTCTATTTTTTGATTGTATTTTTTTTTTTCATTGATGTTTGGTGATGAATAAAAATGAATTTTTAAGGCAATTTTAAATTTTTTCTGAATTTTTGGCATCTGTTTTAGTTTCTCTGAATCATATGCCGTTTGATTTTTTCTTCATTTGGTGATAAATAAATAAATAAAAAATTTAATTAATCGTAAATAAACAAAAATGCCTCAAAAATATGTATTTTAGAACTATTTAGTCTTATCCACTTTGATCTCTACACTTTTGTACGCAAACTACACAATCCTGCTGTTGCCTAAAAATCTCTATAAAAAATTCGGTTCAAAGCTAACTTCTGTATAACATACATACATAAGTACATATGCCATACATGCCAAAAAGAACTTATTTTAATGTAAAAATTTATTCTAAAACTTTTTTTTTCAATTCTAGATCTTCTTAGATGTAATAACTTACACTTTTTGGCAAAATTTCAATTGTTTCTTCAACTTTTCCCAATTTCTCACTTTCACCCGTTTTGCTGTGCTTTCAATGAAATTTTTGTTTGATAGGCAGGCACCAGCGTCACCCAAAGACTGACAATGTTGACGATCGAATGTGGAATTACACACTAAATGTATTTGCTAACAACCACCCGCCGCCTATTGCCGTCTGCTGTGTTGCCTTCCGTCAACTGCATACATATACACATGCAAATATGAATGAACAGGCACTTGTATGTTTGTTCACGCGCCGTATGTGCGCTGTGGTGTCAATGATTTAATATATTCTGCAATCGTATTTATTAATTGTTTTCGAGTGATGCTTGCAGTCAAGTGGATTCCAGTTGCTCCTCTTCCTCGCCGTAAGCACATTGGGGTGTCATGCAGTAAATAAGCAAAAGCTGTCAATACAAATGTACATATTTATATCTAATCGCCATTCGCAACCGGCATTCCTACATTCTATCGATATTGTTGGAACTTTTTATTGGTCTCTAGCTATTTGTTCGTAGTTTTTTATTCGCCATAAATTATTAGCGTTATATTTTCAATTCAAATTTTATCAAACAGTTATTATCCACAGCAATACCAAAACAATTCTGATCTTTACAGATTAATTAATTCGTCTGCATGCTGTCACACACGAGCTTTGACGATTTGAAAAGAATGCTTGTAGGTGTATGTGTACACACATACATATGTGCAAATATTGACAACGTCAATGCGTACATTGCTTTGGGCTAAATGTACATACATGTGTATGTGTTTACAATCAAAGATTAATATTTATCGCTTGTCTTTCGCTTAATAACCTCTATCGGTTCGGAATAGGTATGTTTGTATGTATATACATACAACGTATATATATGTGTATATGATTTAATCTGCAATCTTTTTAATGTGTGTTTGTATTGGTGTTCGTTTCCCACTCAACTTTCAAGAGTCTTTGATAATATTGTAAATATATTTTTATTTTTTTTAAATAAAAAATTAATTATATTATGTAGAATCAATAAACTGTCCAATAAACCTAAGAACGGAAGATTTATTTCATCGTAGTGAGTGATCCTGCGAGACCTTATTTGCTTATATGTATGTGTGCAGTTTTATACAATATATTAGACTTTATTCTTACGGACTTACTGTAAGCGTCGACTGTATTGTAATATCATAAAAGAATACCAATATTTTAGCCATCACTGTAAAGAAATAAGGCAAACTAAACATTGCTGCCAACTGTTTTCTTTCAATTGGAAAATTGCAATTTTTCTGAATGAAGGCCATGTTTTAAAAAAATATTTTGTAATTAATTTATATATTTACGTTAAGTTTTCTAGCAGAAAATGGTGCACTGCATATATTTTACATAATATATTTCAAAACATAGACAATGAATTGCGTCACCCAATGCATACTAAACACACCTCGCCATATGATTTCAATTATTTTCTCGTCTTTTCTGTCATTTTTTTATTGTAATTTTTTTCTGATTGCCATTTCACGTTGTCGTTGATAAAGAAATAGAAAAGTACTTCGCACTGCCGTTAGTGTTCTATCATTTTTTCCTAAATAATAACATTTTCAAAACAGTTACGATACTTTATATGAAAATATTGTTTTAAAAAATGTTAACGCGTCTTCTGAAGCACCGCTCATTGGCACGCAGCATTGGTACACTCGTGGCGCAAGAGCAACATGCAACACACTCTTTAATACGCTCAAATTGGCGTTATGGAACACTTCAGCGGCGCATCGACGCCAGCAGCGTAGGCTTATTACTACGATCGAGTACAATCAGCGCCCGCAATTATTGCACTAATCGAAAAAAAGATGAAGAAGAGGAGTTGGAAGCTGACTCTACCGAATACATAGTGAATAAGGATCCGCAGTTGCCGGCGACTGTGGCGGTGCCAGAAGTGTGGCCACATTTGCCGCTGCTCGCTACGCGACGTAATCCAGTATTTCCCCGCTTTATGAAAATTCTAGAAGTGCGTTATGAAAGCAAAATCAAATGCAAATACACTAATATATTTTCCAGTTGAAAATTTCTTAATGTATTATATAATTTTATATGCTTGTAGGTTTCAAATCCAATAGTTATTGATTTAATTAGACGCAAAGTTAAGTTAAATCAGCCATATGTAGGTGTATTCATGAAGAAGGACAATGAAAATGAGTCGGAAGTGGTGGAAAAATTGGATGAAGTGTACAATGTAGGAACATTTGCACAGATACAAGAGCTGCAAGATTTGGGCGATAAATTACGTATGGTGGTTGTGGCACACAGACGTATTAAAATTACTGGACAAATTTTAGAGGACCTAATCCCAACGCCGAAAGGTAAATATTTTTATTATTACTGTTATATGTATAAAATTCATAACTAGGGGGAATGGAAAGTGCAACTTTAACCAGAAAATTACTTTGTTGCTTCCAAAGACCCACTCATTACTAAGAAGACACTAGTTTGATGAGAGCTCCATTGCACCGATTAACAATTCATCTAACGGTATCACTTTACCCATTCACTCTTCCCATCCCTTCCTCCTTCCTACCTTAACCCCTTCATATATCAGTTAGTCTTTTGACAATATATATAAGAAAATATTTCGTCATAATGCTCTCCACTCAGAGAAGAAGACGACAATACATTTTCCACTCTTTAATGTAAAATTGAACATCCCAGCTGAAGAACAAACTGAATTGGAACGACGTAAGTTAGCACGGAAAGCGCGTACAGGTCGTATATCCAAGCGCGATCCCAATCAAGGTGCCAAGGCAACAACTGAGAAAACAGAAGAGGTAGCACCACCAGCAGGAACTGCTGTACCGCCTGCGGCAGGAACAACACAAATACCTCCAACAGCTGGCAGTGTACCTCAACCTGTGCTTATGGTTGAAGTTGAAAATGTGAAGCATGAACAATACAAACAAACCGAGGAAGTGAAAGCACTCACGCAGGAAGTGATAAAAACAATACGGGATATTATAACTATGAATCCATTATACAGGCAAGCTTAATGCAAATTAAAATGTATAATATATTTAATTTTTAATATCTCACAGGGAGAGTTTGCAGCAAATGTTGCACCAAAATCAACGTGTGGTGGATAATCCAGTATATCTGTGTGATTTAGGCGCGTCGCTCTCTGCTGCAGAACCCGAGGAGCTACAAAAGATCATGGAGGAAATGGATGTAAGTAACACTTTGTATAAAATCAAATATTATGCAGACTTCGCTTATAAAATATTCTTCTCAGATACCCAAACGTTTGTTGCTTGCTCTGGCTTTGCTCAAGAAAGAGCTGGAATTATCAAAGCTGCAGCAGAAAATTGGACGTGAAGTTGAGGAGAAGGTAAAGCAACAACATCGCAAATATATACTCCAAGAACAGCTTAAAGTGATTAAAAAAGAATTGGGCATAGAAAAGGACGATAAGGATGCGATTGGCGAGAAATACCGTGAGAAATTAAAAGACAAAACCGTGCCTGAGAATGTTATGACAGTTATTGATGAAGAATTGAACAAGCTGAATTTCTTGGAGAGCCATAGTTCAGAATTCAAGTACTTACATAAATATTACCTATATTACAAAGCAAATATAACAATATTTAACAAAATTACAGCGTTACACGTAATTACTTGGACTGGTTAACTTCGCTACCATGGGGTGTTACGAGCACAGAGAACTTGAGTTTGGAACAAGCACAAGAAATTTTAGATCATGACCACTACGGCATGGAAGACATTAAGAAACGTATTTTGGAATTTATTGCTGTGAGCCATTTGAAAGGCAGCACACAGGGCAAAATTCTCTGCTTCCATGGACCACCTGGTGTGGGCAAGACGAGCATAGGTATATAATAATGCCGTTAATTTTTAATTCTTCTATACTCAAGCCTACGCCTTTTCAGCCCGCTCCATTGCACGCGCTTTAAACCGTGAATATTTCCGCTTCAGTGTTGGCGGCATGACCGACGTTGCTGAAATAAAAGGCCACCGGCGCACATATGTGGGTGCCATGCCCGGTAAACTCATACAATGTTTAAAGAAGACAAAGACTGAGAATCCTTTGGTACTTATCGATGAAGTTGACAAAATTGGCAAGTGAGTAACAAAATAACCTCATAAACTATTTAACTAAATGCTATAAAAATAAATGCTTTACGTTCGCTAGAGGCTACCAGGGCGATCCCAGTTCTGCTTTGCTTGAACTTCTCGATCCCGAACAAAACGCCAATTTCCTCGATCATTACCTTGATGTACCCGTCGATCTATCTCATGTGCTTTTCATTTGCACAGCAAACGTTATAGATACCATACCCGAGCCTTTGCGCGATCGTATGGAGCTCATTGAGATGTCCGGCTATGTCGCCGAAGAAAAAATGGCGATCGCGCGTCAGTATCTGATACCACAAGCGATGCGCGATTGCGGTATTACCGCCGAGCATATAGACATTGAAGATGACTCGTTGAAAACACTGATTAGAAGCTATTGCCGCGAATCGGGTGTACGAAACTTGCAAAAACACATCGAAAAAGTAAGTTCGACTATATCTTCGAACTAGATTATTATTTAACTAAAATTAATAATTATTTCAGATTGTGCGCAAGGTGGCATACCGCTTCGTGAAAAAAGAGGGTTCACACTTCACAATAACCTCCGACAATCTAACCACGTTCCTCGGCAAACATATATTCTCATCGGATCGCATGTACGAAGATACACCACCTGGCGTCGTTATGGGTCTGGCATGGACCGCTATGGGTGGCTCCTCGCTCTACATTGAAACAGCTTCACGCCGGGCTGGCAAACTCATGAAAGACGATGATGGCAGTGGTTCAATACACTTAACGGGTAACCTTGGTACTGTAATGAAGGAATCTGCACAAATTGCGCTAACTGTGGCGCGAAATTATCTGCGTACCAAAAGCGAAGATAATACTTTCTTAGAGAAAGGGTACGCTGTTGAAAAGTAGCGTTTAAACTAATTACTGAAATATTATATCTTGACTTGCAGGCATATTCATTTACACGTGCCGGAAGGCTCCACACCCAAAGATGGCCCCAGCGCCGGTGTAACCATAGTCACAGCGCTAATATCGTTGGCAACAAATCGCCCGGTGCGACAGAATTTGGCAATGACGGGTGAGGTGTCGCTCAAAGGCAGAGTACTGCCCGTGGGTGGCATTAAAGAGAAGACAATTGCTGTAAGTAAAGCCAAATTATTTACTGCAATAGTTTTAATTAATCTTTACTGCTATTCCGTGACAGGCAAAACGCTCAGGTATCACATGCATAATACTACCCGAAGAAAATAAGAAAGATTTTGCTGAATTACCCTCCTACATAACCGACGGTATTGAGGCGCACTTCGCTACAACCTACGAAGATGTATATAAAATTGCTTTTCCCAATTAGTTGATGTTTAAAAAGTGTGTGTCGTAGCAATGCTAAGCATTATGCAAAAAACACATAATATAAATTTTCAATATATATATATGTATATTGTTGTAGGATTAGTTACTTGAAATTTCGCGACGAAACCAGCTAGCGAGTATTAAACAAATTTTATTTAATAAACGGCTTTTTAAGGGTGAAACATATGTTTAAGTACATAATACCAACTTTCTTAAATATCTGAGTTCTGTAATATCCAGTGCATGTAGTGATTAACACTGGTGTACATGCCAGGACGATTGGCTTCGCCGCAGCGTACACCCCAAGAGACAATACCCACTGTGACCCAACGACGATTAGGCAATTGTACAAGCAGCGGACCACCGCTATCGCCCTGACACGAATCCTGACCGCCCTCGCGCACGCCTGCGCACAACACAGTGTCCGGTATGCGTTCAACCATCGCGCGACGGCAATCGCCCAGCTTCCAAATGGGCAGCAGCACCTAACGTCGTAATGTGATATAATATGCGTGTAATTTGTAGTGAAACTTAATGCCTACCTCCATAAGTATTTCCGAATGTGGTCCAGCGAAAGTTTGCGTACCCCAACCGGTTACTACGCCGACTTGCCCCTCCCAAATTTGACCAATGGGTGGCATACAAACGGGCCATATATACGTGTTAAATAGTGTGGCACGATCCAGACGCAGCAAGGCTATATCATTCTCATATGTCAACGGATCGTAATCTACATGTATGACCATATTAGCAATGCGAAAATCACGTGCACGCGTCTCATTAATCATCTGTGTATTGTATTCGCCCAAGCGCACAAATATATCCTCCAATTTGAATTTATGTACGCAGTGGCCAGCGGTGAGCACATGCCGATCGGTGACCAGCGCACCACCGCACCAGACGTACGGCACACCGGGACGTATCAAGGCAGCCATCCAAGGCCATTCATCGGGTTCAGCTGGCCGACCGCCAGTGATGCGCGGAAACTGTTTGGTGGTAAGACCGCAACCGCGTTGTTCCGGTTTGTTGACTATGCGCGCCTCTTCCAAGCCATTATTATTGACGTCACTGATAATTTGTGGACTGGAGCGCGACTCCGTATGTTGCGTGCAACATATGCCAATCGAACTAACAGTATCCAATTAGCAAGAGAAAAATAAAAACTTTTTGCAAAACTAACCTCCCTTCGATTATGCACAACTGCGAGATCAAGCGCCAGACATCATCCTTCAATTCCGGTATGCGACAGTAGAGCGGATGTCGACAGCGCCCTACTTCGCCCAACGCCGTGCGGCACTCGCCGTAATCCTTATTTTCCTATAAAAGGTATGAATTTAAATTATTACGTAGTTAATCATTACTTAGTTCCGTTATGTGAAAAACTAGTTATATTTTTACTGCATGCTATGATAATTGCGTGCGCTTTAAATAAATGCACTGTACTTACTTGGAAAATCACCTGTCGCTTTTTCAAAATGTGACGCATCAGATAATCACTACCGCCACCTGTACTGTTATATTCGTTAGATTGTGAATGCGCTTTGCTATATGCAATTTCGTTATCGTGCCGACCCCATAGAAACTCATCGTTGTCGGGCAATTCGAGTAGATCTATGAAATGACAACGTATATTCAGTTAACAGCAATTATTAGCACGTAAAGATTCTCTAATGCGGATATGGGAAAATTTTAATATGTACATTTATACCGAATTTAATGAAAGTCTAATTCAATTAAGATCACAGTTCGACTTAAATAATAGATGTATATATATTTGGTCGTGATCTATTGAATTTTTTCGCAGCCGCTTCAGACTCAAACGCTTTACCGTTATATATTTCACCTGTTTTTAGCTGAACGAAACCCAAATAACCCCTTAAGCTACTGAATGACAGCTTTTTAAAAATAAATGATATAAATTCGATAAACGAATATATTTATGTTTTTATTTGATATGCATATACACATGTATGTATATTTAAAAGTCTATTTTTTACTACATACCAATATAGTCCTTAGTTGTTGCTCGAACCCGCTGTGTTAAACATACGATAAGAAGTAAGTGAATTGTCGATTTTTGTGTGCGCATGATGCTAAGAAAAAAAAATTATCAAAAAAACTTCAAAAAATTAAAAAATATGTTTTTGGTTAAAGATACACATAATTTGGTTAGTATAGAAAAAATTTATAAAAATATCAGCTGCTTTAGAAGAAAAGAATAAAAAATAATTATTTCAAAGTCTCAAGTTTAAAGGTATTTGCCGGTTAAGAAACAAATTTCCAACAATTTCTGTTTGAAAATAAATTGATTTAATTTAAAAATTCAATTCATCGCTAAGCCGGTTTTCGTATTTAACACTGCTCTATTTTTTTGTGTTTTAAGTAACGGTATAGCAGATGCAGCGAGACTAATCAATGCATTAATTAAAATTTATATAGCACGCTTTTATTATTATTATTTTTAATTACTTTCTTTTATTTTTTTTTTGTTTTTTATTTTTTTTTTTTAATTCAAAAGAGAATTTGCATTAATTTAAATTAATTTAGCATTTTTTTATTATGACTTTTTTTATTTTTTATTTATTTTTTTTATTTTCATTTTTTTTATTAATTTTTTATGAATTTTTCTCAAATAAACTGTACAGAATTTTTTTTACGTAACATTTGTAAAACATCTGTTTTTTTACGAAACTCGAACTATAGTCGTTTGAAAATACAACATACAAGAAAATGCTGCCGTTATGCTATACAGAGATATTTCAAGATAACCAATTAAATTTTGAGTAAAATGGGAATTTTGCATTTATATTATAAATATATAGATATATATATATATTTTCACATTATGCATTGAGTCACTCATAGATTATTTTGGGTTTTCTACACTCACTTCCACCGAATACGGATATCATAAACCGATATTTCATACGCTATTTTTTACCACTGTCACTGCTACTGTAGAGCGTTTGCTGTATTTTCTGTATTGACGCACCGCCTTAGTTAGCAAATCCGTTCAGGTTCTCCACACTTCGTCAACTAAATTCGATCAATCTTAGTTTTTTATGCACATGTTGACGCGCTCTGACTGTGATTCGCGCAGCGAGCGTCACCACTTACCCGTTCCCATTGCCAGTTTTTTCTCTGATTTTATATTCGTACGAGTATTAAGCGATTATTGCTGATATTTTTTTTTATTCCGACTCTTTGTAGCGCTGATTAAAATTTTTAATTTCTTATAGCAAACAAATGTATATATCATACATACATACGTATATACACACATACATATGTATATCCAAAGATATCTACACAATTCAAATGTTATGCCGGTTTCAAGCTGCACTTTACTGTGATTTATTGCTATTTTATTGTATTGTGTTGTTGTTGGAGCGGCGGGTGGGCTGGTCTGCTACTGTATTTTAATTGTTTTTGCTATTATTACTTTTGGTTCGATATCATCTTCGCACATAGTTTATTGCATTCGTAATTGTTGAGTTATGAGTTTTTTGGTTTAATTGCGTACTGTGGGACGCTTTTGATATGGTGTTAAAGAAAAAGTGCCTATCTTACTTTGTTCTGTTTCTAGACATCCCTTAGCAACTACTATCTCAGTGAATAGTCACCACTTTGAAGGAGGCTATGCTCCGGAACAATAGAACTATTGCTACCTTTATGGAATGAAATCAAATTGTGCGAGTATTCTAGAGGTTCCACCCCATTTTTTCGCAAGTGTGGTGTTTTATTCAGCTCTTTCCACAAAACAACAATTCCGTAGAAGATTAATTGTGTAACTATGATTTCATAGAATTAAAGCGCTACTTTTGGTGAGAGTACCCAACTTTTGCCTATGCTTTTTCATATATTGGGTTTTCAAGAAAAAAAGACCTATATGCATAAGTCTCTTAGCCATCCTCCTATTGATGGTAGATACGCCACCGGTATTTTATACGGTATCCCTCAGCAATGAACGGACGATGTCCGTAGAATTTATACAGTTTTATGTCATGGAAACCTCCACTTTAAAAAATTATTGAATGCTGCATACTCACCACAAAACAAAGTACAGCCATCAATTTTGCTTGGATCAAACCTACTAACCTAACATACTCACCAAAACACTTCTCTTAAACCATGGGGTGTAATTAAAACACTTTGTTACATTTATTGGAATTTTATTGCATATTTTACTTTAGAAATATGTTATTGCAACAGTTTAGATTTATTCTTATGTATTTTTGTGAAACATTGCTTATGGTTTTATATTTTGCTTACATTTGTTGTTATAAAATACTACACCAATTCCATATATGAAAGTCGTATCGAAGATTTATTGTTATTTTGAAAGGAATATTAAAAATTACAACAAAAAGTCATTTCAATTTTTTTAATTTACTGAAAAAAATTAAAATATAAAAACAGCTGATTCGAGATCATACTTAGAGAGATCAGTAGAAATCCGCCATAGCGCTTACAGTTAATATACAAATTAGTATTATTTTCTTAACAAAGTTTGATATATTTATAAGCTCAAATAAGCATCTAACTAATTTTTTAAACACGGTAACTAGCGGTTTTTATTTTCTTCTTCTTCATTAGCAGGTTACAATAGAGTTTTCAGGCATTTAATCACAGGGATTCGCAACAAAACTAATTCATTTAGCAAACTTAACAATTTTAAGGGCACACAGGACAAAACGAACACAACTAACAATATATTTTTGTTGTTGTTGTTTTTTT
Organism: Bactrocera dorsalis; assembly: GCF_023373825.1. Lineage (NCBI taxonomy): Eukaryota > Metazoa > Arthropoda > Insecta > Diptera > Tephritidae > Bactrocera > Bactrocera dorsalis. Next base: position 71,856,035 of record NC_064307.1, on the reverse strand, counting down.
ATTACAAAATAATAAATCTTTTGGAAGCTTTACAGTAAGTACCGTTAGCTAATTTTTATTTGAAACATTTTGTTGTTATTAGGCATTAAAGTTTATAAATACACAGTACAAAATTAACAATATACCGCATTTTAGGGTTTTAAGCACAATACATATATGAATGTATTTTTACGATAAGTTATGCAACATGATTATTTTTTTAAGTCTGTCACAAAATTCCGCTTTACAAAATTTTTTTGTTTTTTTCTGTTATTTTAAATTTGTTAACAGTTTTTTTCAGTGTAAATTTTTCATTACATTTACTCAGACTACTGTTCCTAAAGTGAAAATTTATGCAGTTGCTTCTTCTTCTTTTTTATAACCTATACATTTATACGTAAATACATTTGTGTGTGTGAGTGCCAACTGTAAAAGTACAGTGTCTCATTTTACTGTAGTTGGTGCAAAAAAAAAATTATTCGCATAAATTAAGTGGCTTTCATAAAATCAGTACACATTTGGGTTGTATTAGACGCATTGTTGTAATTTAGGTTATGTTCGAATACATACAAAAACATATGTGTGTATATACCATATACATATGTATGTTTTAGTTTCATATGAATGCCCAAATCTAACTAGTTTTATTATAAATATTACATACACACACACAAAGTCACATTAAGTGTTATATGATAACTACATACAACATTTACACCGAGTTATCTGCTAATTGTATGTAATTAATTAGTAATTATCACTTAACTAGTATATTATTGGGATTATATATATGTATATGTAAATATGTATGCATGTATAATAAGTTGATTAGTTAGAAAATACATTGATTGTGTGCTCGTTTAATTCCCTCATTAGATAGATGTAAGTATGTAAGTAGGTTAATAAACCGTTGGATATAAAAATTGTTGTAATAGATAAAAATCAGTTAGGTGGATATTTGTTGGTAGTAGTTGTTGATATGGCTGTTTGTTTCGAAATCTATACAGATATATACTTGTTATATGTAAACAGTTCAATATTTTTTTACCAAAAGAGATTTTGAAACCTAGATATGGACTTTGGGTTTGTTACTTCTCAAAAAGTTCGCAATTTTCGAGAAAAAAACTAAAAAAAAACTAAATTTACTTAAAATATAGCTTTAACAAGTGTTTTAGCTAGCTAAAAGAGCTTTCTTGTGAGCGTTTTAGTTTCAATCGCTGTTTAACCTGCATTGACAAGTATTATTGATGTTAAAAAGAAGCCAAACATCAAAATAAAAGAATCTCAGAGCTGATTTTAACTCAGTTTTCTTAAGGGAGCTTTATAGCCCGGTTGAAATAGCTTATCTCCAAAAAATCTCTCAGGATCTCACGTCTTGACTATTTTTCATTGAGCTTTTATAGCTAACGCAAAGCTTTTATTTCTGTTTTGATAAATATCTCCTGCTCTCTCTCACTCAAGGAGTAAACTTCTCACAAAAAAGCTTTTTCACACTTTCAAAAGATATTTCATAATCTTACTTCATCGCCCTTTTAAATAATTTGAGCTTTTTTGGAGATTTTACAGCTAGATTTATAAAGCTTTGATTTTTGCTATGATAACTCCTATCTCAAAAAGTTCTCAAAAAAAGCTTTTAAAACCTCCTCAAATGATCTTAAGGAAAAAGAAGCTGTGGCAATACAGCTAATCTATACTCACTGAAAAATAGTTAAGACCTACTGCGCTATTTTCAAACCAAAAACTTTTCAAAACTTCAAAAAGTTTCTAATGATCTTGCCTTATCACATCTGAACTATTTTTAAATGAGCTTTTGCAGCTATAATAACTCTCACTCTCTCTCCCTCTTTTACTCAAAAACCAAGCTACATGCAAGATGAAAAAGCAAACAAAAAAGCTTTTCAAACCTCTAAAAAAAAGTTGCTAATGTTCGGTAAAAAGTTTTTTTTGAGCTTTTTGGATTGGAACAACCATTTTTCTAGTATTATACTTAATATAAAATTTTGGATAACTTGCAAGCCTTACGACTATTATTTTAGTTAGCTCACTTCTAAGTCTTTCTTTTTTTCGGAAACAACCGTTACTCAGCCAATTCAATAACTACTTGATTACTAATACTAAGAGTCTGGAGAAAAAAGTCTCTTTTGAGCGGTGGTAGGTTTGTCAATAGACAGTTGAAATATGGGCATGGTTATAAATAAGTATTCTATATAAGTATGAAATTTGAATGAACTCGAATGAGATTTATTATTAATAAGTTCTTAATTGTTGTTAAGCGTTTTTATTCTTTATTTATGTAGTTGTGCAAATTAAATGCAACGTTTGAGCTGCACTTGAGCTTGGAAAACCATTGAGTGGTTCTATATTATTTTTGGGTATGTAAGCTTCTTCTTTTATGTGCTTATGCTTAGCAAATACGGCAATTACATGTAGATTATAGAGGCGTGAGTTCTTGAAGATAGCGTACGGGTGAGGTGGCAAGTCGTATGCGTTTGGTGGTGAGCTTTTGAAAATGGAAGTTATGGTACATATGTATATACATATGCGCTTCTTATAAATACATATGTGTGTATCTATGAGCATGTGGTTTCTTAAATACATTTGTAAATGCTACGAAATTGACTTTTATATAAATCTTTTAATTATTATTTTTTTTCTTTAGCAACAACTTTCTGTTTCCTGTTATATTTTAAAGTAATAACGGTATGTGCGTATAGCAAACGCGCGTTTCTAAACTACGCCCCCACCACACCGTATGCGACTACGCCGCTCACCGCTCATATTGTGCAACGTCTGAACTCACTCCTTAAAGCAATCGAAATTAAATTATTGGCAATGTTCATCTCATAACTCACACGCATTAACCGCAGAATTGTGCAAATTACTGCTTATCAGCTGCCAGCTCCGGCTGCTTAGCTGGCTCATCAGCTTCCGTTTGCTTCGGTTCCTCCTCAGCGGCATCTGCAGTCGTAGCCGCACCTTCCTCTGGTTCGCCCTTCGGTGCCTTGGCAGCATCTTTCTGCTTCTTGTCGCTCTTCTTCTCCTTGCCATTCACCTCGTGTTTTTTATTACCCTCCGTGCCATTCTCCGTGGCTGGCGCTGTGGCTACTGAGGCTGCACGCTTAGCGCGCAACTTGATGCGTTGCGCCGGTCCCGCAGCCGTGTTGGCGCAATTGCAGATAGCATCAAATAGGCGTACCACCAAACCGCGCGCACGGTTCACCATCTTGCCATTCTTGAAATCTGGTATAGTAAAACCTTTTTAGGTCGAGTATCGTGTGTGTTTGTGTGCGATTTTTTATATATTTTTATTTTTTATTTTAGATATTTATTTGGTTAAGCGTTATTGGTTTTTGGTTAATTTGCAAAAATGTGGGGAGGTGCATAGTTAAAAAAGGGAAGAAAAATTATGGAAAATTTTGCATTATCATTGGAATCGAAACATGCAGTATTGGACAGGCACACACAAACAACAAACAAATATATATGTATATGCGTTGAAAATGAAAATAAAAATAAATATGTAAGTGAAATTTAATTGTTGTTTGAACAGACTTCAAAAGTCACTCATACGCCCCGGCCACCGTTTCGTGTCTTACGGCACTTAGTACTGCTCACTGAAGAATCACATTTCAATTTGATTGATTCTAATGTAATTATAAGCCAAGCAGCGTGTGCCAAGTACTTGTCACCTAACTTAATAACTGTTGTAACTGTTTTGAAGCTATCTCCTTTTAATTGCTCGTTAATAAGGCACGGAAGCTATATTTTGAGATTGCGAACTCATACACTTAGAAAACAAAAATAAATAAATTTCAAAAATCTTAAATCGGCTTTGCAAAGTATTCAAAATTTTTTAATAAAAAAAATTAAATTAGAGAAAAAAAATAAGTTTCAATATATTAAAAAATTATATAAAAAATCTAAAATCGATTTTAAAAAATAAAAACTTTGTGAAAAAAATTTAAAATTCGTCATGAAAAATTCAAAATTTATTTTAAAAAAATTCAAAAGAATTGTATTTTTAACTTTCGCCAAAGTGTATGATTTATTTATGTACATATATATGTTTCTTCAGTCTTCGCATGCATACTATATTTTCTGTCGCTTAAAACTCTATTTTGCTCCGTGTATCGTTTTCAAATAAGGTTATAAAAGTAACTAAACTTCTCAGTTACGAATCATTTCACCGAGAACGTTAACTTTAAACATTTATATATTTTTTTTATTAAAATAAGGAAATGTATTTGAAAATAAATGCATTAAAATATTTTTTAACTCTCTTAGCGTGCACAGCTGTTAGTGCGGTAAGGATTTTTGAAGGCTTACAGGACATACCAAAACAAAATAATTTTTGTAAAGAAAAATTAAGAATTAAAATTGTTAGAAAAAATATTGTTTTGAAAATATAATTCACATATAAAATATATAAACAATTTTATATAAAAATTATTTAAATTTTTCTTAATTTTGCAGGTAACAATGCAGCAATTTGAAACCTCTCTAGACATGATGCGCAATGGTTGCGCACCCAAATTCAAAATCGCCACCGAAATTTTGGATAATTTAAGAGCTGGCGAATTTATCGAAAACAATGGCGACTTGAAGGTAAAATATGTTACTAAAGGCGTATAATTAAAAATTTAATACAAGCTTGCTAACAATTTTTTTTTAATGAATTTAAGTGTTATACCAGATGCATAGCTCAGCTGGCAGGCACGGTGAGTCACTTTACACAATATTTGCTTACATTTATTATTAATTATTATTATTATTACATGAAATATATAATTTTAAATTTTTTTAGTAATTAAGCATGTTTAAGAGTCTTTTTTCCCAGAAACAAACTGAAAATAAATTAAAAAAAAAATTCACCCACCCTAATATACACATATGCATGTATATTTATCATTGTCTCTTCACAATACCATGTTTGTTTCTATTTATAGGTAACTAAAAAGGGTGATTTTAGCGTGCAAAAAGCGTTAGCACAAATTCCAATTATATTGCCACCTGAGATGCAGGACCCAGCTAAGGAAGCGTTGAATGCTTGTAAGGATGTGCGTAAGTATACAAAAAAAAAACTTATGAGATGAAAACAAAAACATAAAGGGTTTTGCTTAAATTAATACTCTTAACTACTTAATATTACTTGTTTATTTTTGTACAGAAAAAAACTATAAGGAATCTTGCGATAAGGTCTTCTACACAACGAAATGTGTGCGCGACTTTGATCCAGCTACATTTAAATTTCCATAATTATATGCATGTATTTCAATTTTGTCAATATATGACTATAAATGCTAGTATGTGAAGCGTAACATTCATTTTTAGCCAAACGAAAAAAGCAAAAACAATACAAAAAACAACTGCGAAAAACAAAGCACTTACTCTGACGCGTTTTCTCCTTTGGCTGCTATGCAGGAAAGTACAAAAAGAAAAATAGAAAATTGTTAATTTAACCATAAACCTATATACATACATACATACACACATATTCAAATTGCAAGACATTCTTTAATTCAATGCCTTTTTTTTTGGGTTGTTAAGTCTACGGTTTCCTTTACCTGTTGCAAAGCTTTGTCACTTTTCGCATCCTGCTGCTTTTCAGCCTCTACCTCGGCCTTTTGTAGCACATCGTCGATGAACTCTGAGACGACTTCCATATTCTTGGAGTCTTGTTTAAATTCATCGATACGTGAGTCTAGTGGCTCTGCCTCGGCCTCAATTTTATCAATGCTGTCGTCAGCAGCATCTTTTGGTGCCTCAACAATGGCAACATCACCAGCAAAATGTGCGCGCATACCAAATTGATTTATTTCTCACACAAATTCACTTAATATATAGCTTCTTTAAATAAAATAAAGCTTCTACAATTTCACTATGCAATTTTTTGTGTATTTCTTTCTTGAAAAGCGTATCCTTTGTGCAGGTTAAAAATTTTTTGTATCTACACACTACGGTCTTGCTTGTGCGACTACAAAGCGAAAGAGCCACATTTGTTAAACCACTTGCAATGTGTATGTGTGTATCTGTGTGTGCAAATGCATATGCATGTGTGTGTAATTGTTTGACTGCGCTAAATTTGTGCGGGTGTACAAGTCTGATAACACTCAAGTGTGTTGTGCGTTCGAATGGCTGGGTAGCTGGGTGGTTGGAAAACAAAAACCAAGGCGTAGAGTAAAGTGCCACCACGCCCCGACGTAACTGAAGTGGCGATTGCTTACACACACGTCGTGCAAATGGTGAAAAATCAATAAATCAAAATAATCGGTGATGCCTGCTTTTGCCAACTCATGAAACAACAAAAATACTTCGAGCAAATCATATTAGTAAAAAACTGTAGTTAGTATTTTGATTAGGAATATGGTGTCGAAAAATTTTTAAACGGTGAGGTATCTCATGTTAGCTCATATAAAGTAAATTAAACAAAAAATATGTGTACAAAAAAATTTGTAAAATATTGAATAAAATTAATTTCAAGATTAAAATAAATTATTTAAGAATTTGCAAAAAACAGTAAATGTCGCAATTCTCGCACGTTCATAAAATTTATAGAATTAAAAAAAATTTTTAGGTTAAATTTGTTTTGAATAACAAAATTAAATAAATATATGTAATTTTATATAAAAATAAATATTAATTATTACACATTATTAAGAAATTTTTATTCTTCGCTCGATTTACTTAAAACTTAATATAATATTGCCTATTACTAACTGCATACAAATTTTTCTTTATATTATTTTTATTTTTAATTTTTTGTCTTATTCCAAATGCGATAGATCATCTAACTCTGGTGGAGCGCGTATTTCTTCCGTTTCAATAATAATGGAATTTGAATCAACAGAAGCCTGTAAATATTTAGAATTCAATGAAATTGAAGTATATGAAAATATAAAATTTCATAAAAAATATTAAAAATTAAAAAATTGAAATAAAAATACATTTAAAAAATTTAATATTAAAAATAAAAAAAAAAACAAAAAAGGTTTAAAAGACTTATATTAAAAAAAGTATCAAAAAAATATATTTAACAATTTCAATAATATAAAAATACAAAATTAAATAAAATTTGGCAACTGCACACTTACTCTATCACTAATATTCAAAAGCGAATTAGTCACACTACCACCACTGCCGCCGCTGCCATTCAGTTGTGTGGTCAACAACACCGACTGCGGTGTCGCCGGTCGTTGATGTATAGCCGCCACTTGTTGTTGCTGTGTGTGCTGCTGTATATGTTGTACTTGTTGCTGTTGTTGTTGCGCTTGTTGGGTGCTCGCCTGCGAAACGATGACAAACTTTTGTGGCGGTTGACTTGGATGTTGTATGGCTCGCAACTGTGGTATAGCCGTTACAACCGAACTGCTAAATAGACGTGAATTATTAATAACAAATTTTTTTTTTAAATATGTATAGTATGTGTATACTTACTTAATTTGCGTCACTTGTGGTCGACCCACCGTTGAAGCAGTAGCGGCCGCCGAGGTTATCGGTGCATTAGAAATGCTGCTTGGTGTAGGTGTGGTAGTTGAAGGTGGTGCATTGCGTGCTTTTATTACGGCCTGACATAGTGCTGGACCCATGAAACCGTAATCGTTTCTACAATACGAATTATTATTTTTCAGACGTTAATATATATATACGAGTATATGATTATAAAAAACATTCAAGAACTAACCTATACTCCTCGGTATAATCTGGCGAACGTCGTATTTGTTTAAGTACTGGTGGACAACACTTTTGCAGCATGGCACGTATGTGACCAGCGGCTGTTTTATCAGTGTTGCTCTGCATTTGGTTGCCTAGCAAAAGTGGTTCAATGCGTTCGGATATAAATTTCAAGCGCGGTATAATGAAGACTTTCACAACTTCTGCGCCCATTTCTGTTAGTCCCGCAATAGCACCGTATAGAGAGGATAAATGTGTTTTGTCGTTTTGTAGCGCTTTACTAAAGATGCTGTAATACCCAATATAATTATATAAAAATGCGTATAAATAAAAGTATGAGTATTATGTTTTAGTATCTTACCGTGTTACACGCGTTTGCAGATTATTGGTGGAGGTGTTGAAATTTTTACATATCATCGCCATTAGACGGGAGGCGAAATCGCGCAAAGCCCAATGATTGTCCAATTCCGGTCGCATGCATAGTTGCTTGGAGACAATGCATGTAGTGACCGATGGTATCAGCTCATGTAACTATAATGAATATTAATTATATGAAAGTGCTGTGTATTCCGATGTATGGACATGAAACTTACATATTTCTCTAGGTATAATGATGGATTATCTAATAGTGCGCGCACCATACGCATCAAATAAATGAGTAACGCCAAGTTGTTTTGCACAACATTTACTTTCACACCTTCCGCTATAAAAGTACACATACGTGGCAGCATTTCATGCAGTCCTGGGTCTGATGCCAACGATTGGAGCGCTTCGCCACGTCGCGGTTCGTCAGAACCAACACAAGCTTCGGTGATTTCTTTATAATACAGTTGTTGTTCCACAGACAACTCGTGCGTAGCTAACTGTTTGACATGCACAGTTTCCACATTGCGTAGCTTATGTATTTTCCCCGTAGCCGGTTTACCTGCAGCATCTTTTGTCACACCTTGTTCTAATTTAACTACTGGATTTACAGACTCCAATGCTTGAGAGTCTTTCGAGAGTGGAGGTGGGTTTTCAGGTATAGTCGGTTGAATACCGTCCACTACTAACCAATGAGATCTTAAAGTTATATCCAAAGGTACTTTAGGTGCACCACTTTGCACAATATCATTTAGATCCATTTCTTTTTCCTCAATAAAATGCAATTCACGTCCACCACCCGATGCAAATCGGAACGGCACGAAATCATTAGCCGTAAAACCATATTGTGGTTCTATGTTGCGCACCTTGAGTGCCTGATCAATATCGCTTAACAGCAAACGCTCACGTTTTGAGTGATGCATGAATTTTGCAGCATCCTGCACAATTCGCTTAATTTTGAAACTTACATCTTCTGCCAGTTCCTTGGCGGCATCATCCGGTAGTGAACCAACACCGATGCTCTCTGCTATCACTTTCATAGATTCAGCAGATAGTGTCGTGCCGTAAAGCATATCACCAGCTACGCGTCCTGTGTTAATACTCATGTTGTATGTATACAAATTTATATAATTTTTTAAGTTATTTCCTAAAATATTAGCAGAATAAAATTACTTTCACAAATTGTATATCACGAATAAAATGTAATAGCAACAGAACAAAAAATAAAATATAGCGAAATGTCAGAGTAGGTAAAAGTGCAGTAGTGTACGTTCAATGATAGAAGATAATTCAGAAATTAAAGGTTAGTTCACACTTTTAACGAACGGTGTGCGCTTTGAATAGTCGTGCAAAATAACATTACCTTATGTTTCATTGATCTAAATAGGTATATGAGTGTTGCAAAGTTATTTTGTAGAATAATCTTAATTTAAATAACATTAAAATTAGATGCATTTTAGATCTGTTATTAATTAGAAAACGCACTTATCTCCAATCAGTTCTAAAATTCCTCAACACTAATCAAATCGCATCATACGTTTTTCTCATTTCTCTTTCGTTATCTTTATCTACACTCGCGTTTGTAATTTCATTTTTACATTTCCCATTCGAACCGTTGTCAGTATTTTTCTTTCCTTTATTATTTTGATATGTGTATTGTGATTTTAATTTCATACGTTTTGAATTTCACCAATAAAATTGCAATTGAAATTCCTTAAACTGTTCGCATTCATTCAACAATAGTGTATTGCTTTAAGTGAATATGAAATTTGTATAAAATATGTTAAGAAATAGTAAAAATATTGATTTGAAAGAAAGTGAAATGTCCAAAGTCGTCGACGCGGTCAGAAGTCATTGAGCAAAGAAAAACGGCGCCATTTTAAGAATGTAAATGCAGACGGATAAAAGTATATGAATGACGGAGTTGAAACAAAAGAAAGACATCAAAGCAGTATACGAATGCAAGCGTGGAACAAAGCAAACTAATAGTGGAAGAATACGTAAAAGCAACAAAGAGAGAAAAGTGCCAGCAAATAGATGGAAAAAGTGAAAAGTGAATCTTTGTATTTTGATGTAGCTAATTTTTTCTTATGATTTTTAATTAGAATAACTAAAAATTGTGTAAGCGTGTAATGTGAATAAAGTAATGAATAAATTTAATAAGCATTTAGAGTAAGTGTATAGGCTGAAACGGATAGAAAACTGCAGTGCACGTAGGAAGAAAACGTAAAGTTGCAGAACATGTAAGTGCACTATGTTAACTAAAACAAAAATAATCACAATACACAATTTTGTGTAATACTATAATATATAAATATTAAATGAACTGAAAAATTTATGTTTTTGTGTAAGCTTATTAAGTGAAATGGGCTTTGTTGTTCTGTGTGCTTGTGTATGCTTTAACAGAGGCACATACATATATATATACATAAAGTGTTTGATTTTATTGGCTAGTTTGTCTGACTAGCTTACTAGCTGGTTGGGTTTTAGCTTGGTTGCGGCTATGGTGGTTTGACCTACTTTGTGTAATGGCCTATCTTATGATGACATAGGAACGGCTGATCAGTTATAGAAAACTAAAAATTTGCTAATTCGCATATTTACATACAGAAATATTTTAATCAAAACGATTTTTTGCACGAAGCTCGGTTTTTCCACCCTTTTTCCCTGAAACCATACCTATATTTTGCATACATATCTGTTGCAGCTGCACTTAAAGTTTGTCCTGCGTTACGGCTCAGTAATTCCTTCCCTGCACACATTAAAAAACCTGTAAATGGTGCGTTAATGCTTGCCAAATTATACAAGTTTGCTGAAGTACATTTTTTAGTAGGTAGTAGGCAGGCTACCTAACCGATTTTTTTGCTGCATTATTTGACTACCCGTACATAACTACGTGCATTAATACAATATGTTGAGCAGCAGGAGTGAAAAATAAAGGCAATTTTTGTACAAACCCTTGGAGGTAACAATGTAAATATGTTGCTTTAGTCACGTTGACCACAAACGATTAATAGTTAACAACTTTTAGCTTGATATGATTTCATTTGAAACTTTTTAATATATAATTAAAGTGTTCGGAGTCTTTACATAATAAAACATTAAGTTAGTTTGTCAACGATTGCTTAAGTTCCTTATGTTATGTTCATTACATGTGTCAATATAGTTAAAAACCCTAAAAAGGATCTTTGGTTGCCCTGAAGTCATAATACTCTAATACACAAAAGCAAGGTAACATACAAGATTTTGAGTTTGATCGGTGAGTTTGTATGGCAGTTATATGTTTTTTTGGTCCGATCTGAACAATTTCTTCGGAGGTATGATGATATCTCCACAAATAAGAATATTACCATACAAGGACTGGATTTTGATTGTATAAATATTAATTATCTTAATTTCAATATCTACGACCTATTAATAGGCATAATTTTTTAGTGCGGCTTCAAACATAAACAGGCAAAAATAAGCGAAATCTAATTTAATTTAATATTATTTTAATTTGTTTTTAGCCTAGAGCTTTTGCTTTACTAAAATATGAACAAATCGATAAATGACTTAGGAGCAGAGAATGTTTTGGCCACGCAATCACAGGACGAACAGAAGCAAACCGAATCTGTTAGTGAAAATGAGGTAAGTTGCAGCACAAAATGTCGAGAATATGTTTATAATTTGAAAGAACTTTTATTTAATTACAGGAATCCGAATCGAGTACAGATCAGTCGAGTAGTTCTTCTTCTGAAACTACCAACACACAAAATTCTTTATCAAACGCAACATGTTCTAAACGAAAATCTAACTCAGCATCTACGAAATCGTCTTCTACAGTAACACAATTCAGCGTACAACGTTCGGACGTAGATGGCTTACGTATGAAAATTTCAGCTATACGTCCCACTAATATTATTAAATCTCTTTCTAATACCAAAAAACCTACCTATTCGCCAGTAGCTATAAGCAATAACGATTCAAGTGGCGACACTTGTGATAAAACAAAAACGCAAAAAATCACATATAGCGAAAGGGTACATTATAATAACAACACAATAACAAAGCCCCTAACAGTTAAACTAAGCAATATAAAACTGCAGCAAATAAAGTTGCATACATTAAAGGCAAATTTAGATACTAAGGAGCATCAAACATTTGAAAGCGGTGCCAATAAGATGTCGGTTGATACAGCGCAACAGAAAAGCGGTAATAATGGTGGTGAATCTGGTGACATTCTTGGAGTAATTGAAAATGCCAGCGGCACTGCAGTTAATAGAACCTCACTTACGTTCCCTGTTCAACCGACATCAACGGCACCCAGCATCGGACTTCCATTAGCGCACTTGCTTCCACAAGCGCCATGCCTAAGTGATGCTACAGCAGAATCAGGCTGCTCAGAGGCTACCACAACAACTATAGCAGCTAGTACAAATAGATCTGTAACAAGGCGTGTCCGAGTTAAACGGAAAAAGGTAATATAATTATATAATGGTGTAATTTAACGTTTTGTTGATTATGCATTTTTCCAATTGTAGGCACAAACTAAAGTGTTGACAAACTTAAAGAAACCCGCCATCTCAGCAGCGGCTACAGTTATAAAATCAGCGCAAACAAACCATCAACACAAAGCAATCACATATTCTTCCGATTCTGACAATGATGTACCAATTTACAAGCAAAAGCAACAACAACAATTGCAAAAACGTGCGCCACGTCTCCTTCTTACAGCCATCAATACAAATCCCAATAACGAGCCACAAATTAAGCCTTTAGCTTGTACTAATAACATCGCTCAAGCTGCTGGATCAGCCACTTTTAGTCACGGCAGTGATAACAGTGATAACGAACTAAAATTGGATGATGTTGTAAACGCAGCTATTAAGCGAGTAGAGAGTGACGGTGATGATACTCCGACGGGCGCGGAAGGATATCGTAAAACACGCACTAAACGACTACCACAATACCAGTCGACTTTATTGCAGGATTTTATGGAGAAGACACAAATGTTGGGTAGTAGCAGTACTGCTGTAACAATTGAGCAGAAAACTCTTGAGATTAACAAACCACTAATAAGAAATAAATCCACATCGGAGTCGGTAGCCAATATAAATTCTGCGAATTCACAATCTGATAACCTAACCCCTGGCGGTAAAAAGAAACGTGGTAGACCGAAAAAATTGCCAACTACAAATATTGAGCCGCTAGATACAAGACCATTAGGTGTTACAACTTCGGTTATCATGTCTACGTCCAACACGAAAGCTAGTGCGGCTAGCTCAATTGCGTCAAATATTAATGAATCAGCTGATTCCGGTGTTATATCTACGACCAGTACAACAACTACACAAAGTAGCACCTCTCCATCCCCAAAGCTGACAAGTGCCATGAGTAGTAGTAATAGTAGCACCACACGTTTAGTTGCAACAACGCCAAGCCAGAAGCGACGACATCGAGTTTTGGAAGCTGTCGATAAGACGCGACAGCCATCCGTTTCACCCTGCAAAAGCCAAACCCAAGATGGTAGTGGTAGCTGTAGCGCTAACTCTCCAAAACCTAAAATCGATATTGCATATTTGGATAAACGTATGTATGCCGCTACAGAGCGCGTGCTCTATCCGCCGCCACGCAATAAACGTCGTCAATCATTAAGCGCGGCAGGCGTAAATTTGGCAAATACTCCAAGTAGTAAGAATACGGTAAAATCGACTAATGCATTAACAAGTAGTAGTAATGCTTTAACACCAACAACAGCAAAAAATGTACCAAAAGAAGAGATGCAGCTTGACCCTGTGTGGCGTAAAATAGATGTGAATAAGAAGTTTCGTCGCCCCAGCGTCAGCGGCTACAAAAGTGATGGCGGTGGTGGCAATACCACAATTTGTAGTAAAATACTCGCCGCTAAAAGTGGCTATGTCTCGGATTACGGCTCGTTTCATGCGCGTGTAGCGCGCGATCATTCCGGTTACAAAAGCGATGCTAGTGGCAAAAGTCGTTACAGTATGAAAAGTTGTGCCAGCCGCCGTAGCAGAGCAAAAAGTTGTGGCTACCGCAGCGATTGTAAAGAGGGGAAGGATGCTGTCTCCCTAAAATCATCAAAATATCGACGAAAGCGGCGGTCAGCTCTATTGCGCGCACATTCTAAATCGGTAGGAAATCTGGCGACGAACTTAAACGACGTGGAAAAGGATTTACTCCAACTTGCCGGGCTTTCGCTTGGTCAAAGTAGCGAAGAGAGTAACGAATATGTGTGCAAACCTAATTTGGAGAGCTTGCCAACAACGAGCGCTTCAAAGAAATATGGCGAAATTAATAGGTTCATAGCAACGGGCGAGTATTTCGGACGTGGAAGTAGCAGTAGTGCGCTAGCAAGCGGTGGAAATATATTCGCTGGCGGTTTGCATGAAAATGTCGATGGCAGTGGTTCGCAAGATGGCTATGGATTCAGTCGTAAGCTTTTATTGCAACGAAAGCATTCTTCTGGAATCGCCAGCGGCGGTGCGCACGATTTGTTATTACCAAACGCACACTCTTCACGTAAAATAAAATCACGACGATCATCTGTCGCTAGTTATTGTAGCTCCTACTACTCTACTACTTCTAAAGTACGTAGACGACGTAGACGTAAAAGCTTTCTGCGATATCCTACCTCCAACAAAAGTGGTGCAGTTATCGATTCCAAGTTGCTCACCGAAATCGACATATTGGTTAACACATTCAGTACACGCTGTCGCATACAAAGCGGTGCTCTCGGCAATGAGAAGGCAAGTGGTAGCAACAGTAATAACAACAAAGATAAGGTGCTTGTAGAATCCAGCGGCAAATTACAAACAGGCAATTCTACAACCGGAGCAGCTGGCAGTGGTAGGCGTGAACAGCGCGATAAGCGTTCATTAAAAAAACGTAAAATGAGCGAAAACCAAGAGTATGCTGTTTTAACGGGCAGTGCTGGCGGTGGAAGTAATATTGGTGGTTTCGGTAGTGCGACCGTACTGGGTGGCGGAAGTGGTGGTGGTGGTGGTGCGAAACGTCGTCATAAGAAAGCTAATAATAGTTCTAGTCCAGATGACCACAAGTTGCCTCTAAAGAAACGCCATTATTTGTTAACTCCAGGCGAGAAGTCCACAGAAGCGGCAGCCGCAGTAGCAGCAAAGCTGTTCGGTAGCACAGCCGTTGAAGCTTGGGCTGCCGCGGTTGCGTCGACGAAGTTGCCGTCCGCTGGAAAATCGCAGCACAGTCAGCAACAATTCGGTGCAATCTGTGGTAGCTTGGCAACACTTTCCGCGACTGGTAGTGCCAAATCATCAAAATCCGGTCTTACACCAAAGAAACGACAATTTCTACAACAAGAGGAGGGGCGTGAGAGTGTTGGCCTTGCGTCAAAGGGCAGTAGTCATCACAGCAATAGCTCGCCCTTACGCATTGCTATTGACAATACACTAAGTCACAAGGTACTCGATATCAGTCCGATTTCATTGGCGGGCAGCACAAAACAGAGCGAGGTGGTGCACCGCAAACGCTCACGTCTTGAAGTGCTTGTATCAAAAATTGTTGCCACCAGCAATACCAGTCAAGGCAATGCTGATGAGAAAGATTTGCCTACGGCGGTGCTAAACAAGCAAAAGCAATCGGCGTCAAGCATAAACCTTAACCAACATCCGTCGGTCGAAACGCCACCGCCTGGGGTATTCGAACCATCTGTGGCGCTGGAAATACAAATACCGCCGATTGTGAAATTAAATGAAGGATCAAGCGGAGTGTCGAGCATTCCATCGATAGTTACTAAAGCCGAAGTGAATTCTCCGCTAATGACGCAAGAGTTAACCCCGCCTACAATTACAGTCTCAACTACAGCGGCAAAAACTGAGAACACTGCTACGCGTGTCGTTGAAACTTTGCTGAGTAAAACTGGTGCTGCTAATTTGTTATTGAAACGTAAACGAAAGAAAATCAATCGTACAGGCTTTCCAAACGTGCGACGTCGCAAAAAGCGGAAAATAAATGAACAACTGCTTTTGGACATCGTGGAAGAGGAAGTGGAACGAACGTTACCGCTGAAAAGACAACCTAGAGTAGTGCTTCCTAAAACATTACCAACGCAAGCGCCAACAAACTCCGTAAGTTCAGCCGATAGTGTTAATACCACGCCTAAACCACAAGCAGCAGTTATCTCAACGCCAGAAAAACAATGTGATCGCGTACCCGTTTCAGGCGAGGCCAGTGATAGTTTTCTTGAACGCGCCAATCGCACTCCACGGCTTTCTGTTGTGGCATTGGAGCGTTTACGAGGCACACCAACACCTTCCACCTCAGCTGCAGCGCTAACATGTACCGCTGGTGCAGAGACAACGGCCGAAGTAACCGAAGAGCATAAGGAAAACTCATTTGTCCCGCGTAAGGGACGTGCTGGACGTAAGCCGAAAATTACGGCAGATCTTTCAAAGGTTACAAGCGAACATGCCATAGGTGGAGCAACTGGTACTGCACAAAATCCTTCGACTGAGGTACAACAGATAGCTGCTCAGTCTGAGGTGACGTCTCGAAAATCTAGAGTGATACAAACTGCGGTGCAGCAATCTACAGATACTGCAGAGCCAATTGTCAACAACTCAACAAATGCCGTGACTCCCAAATCTAACAAAAGAACGAAGGTCGTAGAAAAAAATATTGTGGTGCAGGCCTCTAAAGCGTTGCCAGTTGAGAAAGTGCAGCCGTTAGTTGCAACTAACAATGCGATTCCAAGAGCACGCGGTCGTAAACCCAAACTGTCAGCAGCTGCAATTTTACCAACAACTGTTACGCAACCTGCGCTGTTTACACCAGACAACCAACGCAAGAAGACCAAAGTGGACGTACCAGCAATTAGCAAACAATCGCCTTCAACACTCACAAAGCAAACTAGGAAAACTGTAACCACATCAAAGACTATAGACCGTCCTGCAAGCTTTAGTAAATCAACTGTCCACAAAATTATCACCGCTAAATCACTGGAAGCTAAAGTTAAATTGCCCGCTGGTATTGATCCCAACACAAATTTCAGCTGTAAAATACGCCTCAAACGTCCCAGCACAGCACAAACAACTCTAGTAAATGCACTTCGTCAGAGCATGGACTCGAATTGTGATAGCAGCATCATCAAAGATATTCCACAATCTACACCAGAGGAAATTGCTGTTGAAGCCGCCGCCAAAGACTCGAATATTAACTACCCGGAACAAGATATTCTACCGCGTAGTGAAACGCCTTTCATTGACTCGGAGGCAGCTACAAGTGATACCAGTGATGAGAAATGTTCTACGTCAACAAATGTGACGAGTACGAGTAGCGTTAGCGCGACTTCAGTACGAAAAGTTGCGCGTCTAAAGAAGAACTATTTGCCTGCTGGACTGTTCTCCGATTATTTCAAACAATTACATACACCTTTAGGCACCAAAAAGTCGACAGATAGGAAGGAGCTACAGCCGGCGTCCGCAACATTAGCAATTAGTGAAGTCAGCAATACTTCGGCTACTGAAATTGTAAACATCAATGGCCTACCAATTACACCTGTAACACCTTCTCTTCTACCACCACCCTATTGTGAACAATACTTTCGTCGTACGCAAATCGATTTTCAACTACCCTACGATATCTGGTGGGCATATACCAACTCCAAGTTGCCCACAAGAATCACTGTGCCTTCGTGGAATTACCGTAAAATACGCACAAATATATATGCTGATGCTGTGCGTCCCAATACGGCTGGTATCGATCATCCCACTTGCAATTGCAAGCCGGATCAAGGCTGCGGCGATAATTGCTTGAATCGCATGGTGTACACCGAATGTTCACCTTCAAGTTGCCCATCACGCGATAAATGTCGCAATCAGAAGATTCAGCGTCACGAGGTAGCGCCTGGTGTAGAACGCTTCATGACCACGGACAAGGGTTGGGGTGTCCGCACTAAAATGCCTATTGTCAAGGGCACTTATATACTAGAATATGTGGGCGAGGTGGTAACCGAACGTGAATTCAAAGATCGCATGGGCACCATCTATCTAAACGATACCCACCACTATTGCTTGCATTTGGATGGTGGTTTGGTAATCGATGGTCATCGTATGGGTAGTGATGGACGTTTTGTAAATCACTCCTGTCAGCCGAATTGTGAGATGCAAAAATGGTCCGTTAACGGGTTGTCACGCATGGCGCTCTTCGCCAAGCGGAACATTGAACCAGGTGAAGAACTGTCTTACGACTATAATTTTTCACTGTTTAATCCCTCGGAAGGACAGCCATGTCGTTGTAATACACCACAATGTCGTGGCGTGATCGGCGGCAAATCACAACGCATTAAACCGCTACCAACTGAAGCGAAGGTAAACATGTGATTATATAAAATTAAAATTAAAATAAAAATGCTATTGAAAAAACGCTTAAATGTTTTTTTTTATGACAGAATACTGATCCAACAGCGAAAGATGCACGTAATGGGCGCCAACGTAAACGCAAGGCGCGTAAGAACACCGAACGTGTACCGTCGAAAGATGTGGTCGTAGCACTTGTACAGCAGCTTTCCGAAAAGGAGAAAAAAATGGTCAAACAACACGGTATATTTTTGGTACGCAATTTCGAAAAGGTAAGGCCTAATGAAGTTTTGCCACATTAGACCTTTTCTTAATATTTTTTCTTTCGTGCTGTAGATACGTCGTTGCAAAGCACGTCGCACAGCAAAAATTACAAGTGAGATGAAAGTAAATGGCATGTCACCGAGTTCTAACATGCCCGCCGGCTGTCCTATGAATTTTAGTAGCGCAGCGGCAATCACAAGCCGTCGACCATCTACGCCAGCATCATTGGCAGCTCAAATATCAGCTTTACGTTCACCACGTAGCATTAAGACGCGTGGCCTGACACACGCTGTGCAGGACCCAGAGGTGGAAAAAATGGCCAAAATCGCAGTGATATTACGTGATATTTGCACGTCACTTGAAACGCTTAAAGATCCCTCTGATCAAAAGCAAAACATTGCAGTTTTTGCGCTTACGCACAGCGCAAGCGCACCTAACCTAATCGGCGGCGGTAATGAAGGTGATGAGGCAGACGTTATTGCTAGCAATAGTAATGCAACAGGTGCTAATAAGAAAAAGAAAGCGGTGAAGGCGCCACCAAAAACAGATGTGCTGGACTTGAAGACCGTGCAGAGCAACATTGAGCAAGGCTACTACAAACAGCCTTCAGAATTCAATGCAGATATGCAGAAAGTGTTTTCTGCTGCACAGCGACATGCTGTAAAGGGCAGTCGAAATGAGACCGCATTGCAGGAACTCATCAAAGCATATGAGCGCAAAAAAGCAGAATCTTACGAACGTTTGTTGGAGATTGTGGGTGGCGATGAATCCACGTTGAAGGGTTTCTGCGATCAAACGAAAAAATTGGCGGATGAAAAGGACAAAATGTTCGAGTCAATTATCTCCATCACGTCAAATCATGTAGCTAATGACATCACCACTAGTGTTATTACGCCCACATGTAACGAAGACATTATACGGTGCATTTGTGGTTTATATAAGGATGAGGGTCTAATGATACAATGTGCACGTTGTATGGTTTGGCAGCACACCGAGTGTACAAAAGCGGATGTGGATGCGGACAACTACCTTTGCGAACGTTGCGAGCCGCGCATTGTGGACCGTGAAATACCGCTGGACGATTATACGGAAGAAGGTCACCGCTATTATTTGACATTGATGCGCGGTGATTTACATGTGCGTCAAGGCGATGCTGTTTATGTATTGCGTGATATACCCATCAAGGATGCATCCGGTAATGTGGTACCCAAGCAAAAGCATACGTACGAAACAATCGGCACTATTGACTACAATGAGTGTGATATTTTTCGTGTGGAACGCTTGTGGAAGAATGAGGAGGGTAAACGTTTCATATTCGGTCATCACTTTTTACGACCGCATGAGACATTCCACGAACCGTCGCGTCGTTTCTATCCGAATGAAGTGGTACGTGTGCCACTCTACGAAATCGTACCGATCGAATTGGTGATCGGACGTTGCTGGGTGTTGGATCGTACAACTTTCTGCAAGGGTCGACCAGTAGAGTGTACCGATGAAACACATTGCTACATTTGTGAACTGCGTGTAGACAAAACAGCGCGCTTCTTTTCGAAAGCTAAAGTCAATTATCCGACTTGTACGAAGACATATGCATTTAGAAAGTTCCCGGAAAAGCTAAAAATTTCTAAAAGCTATGCGGTGAGTGAACTGCTTTACTTAAAATTTAAACCTCTAACATTTGTATGGTTTGAACTACTAATTTTATAAAACTTTGTACTAAAAATGCTTACACTTTTATAGCCACATGACGTTGATCCAGCTTTATTGAAATCGAAACGACAAAAGACTGAGAATGAGCCTGTATCGAATGCTAGAAGCACGAGCTACAGATCTGTGACTCCCGTCTCCTCAACTGCATGTGCTTTGGATGTGTCATCT
Source organism: Bactrocera dorsalis (assembly GCF_023373825.1). Classification (NCBI taxonomy): domain Eukaryota; kingdom Metazoa; phylum Arthropoda; class Insecta; order Diptera; family Tephritidae; genus Bactrocera; species Bactrocera dorsalis. The sequence goes on along the minus strand of NC_064307.1, from coordinate 71,835,549 downwards.
AATACTCCAGTTGGCAGACAAACTCCCAATAAAACACCACAGGCCGGCGGCGGTCGTAAACGTCAGAACAATAGCAGTCCAGCAATAGTGCATATAATTACTCCTACACCACTAAACGTACAGGTAATTATTAGCCAACACTATTTTATTAAACTCGTAAAGCTTTTTTTTACATTTGACTCGAATTTATTTACATATGATTCTAATTTATTTAGACCATAAAACAAAAACGCAACCACTTGGAATCTGTACTCGAAATAATGAAACTCAAATGCAAGAATACTCAAACGGCTGTAAGTGAACAGCCCATCGATTTATCATATCTACTATCCGGACGCGGTGCAAGGCAGCGCAAATCGCAAGCGTCTGCAGTAGCTATAGTTGTATCTAACACAATCGCACCCTCCACATCCACCAATTCAATAACAAGCACGTCATCCTTAACGACCAACGAGTCAACTTAACACATGAAACATAAAATGAGTTCAAAATGGCAGGAAGTCTATGAATTATATATTTCCTCTTAGAATTAGGTTAATTAAGTTTGAAAATGGTACCCAAATGAAGGAAGGGGACTATATTGTAAAAATGTAAACTAACACACACACACAAACAAAAGCGATCAATATAAATTATTTGATATGAATATGTATATATATGTATGTACTATATACATAGCAATTAATTATTTGTAAATTTACGAATATTGGATATACAAACATGCCTATGTATAAATATGTATGGTATTGGGACATTGAAATGAAATTCACTTTATCATAGCCATTTTATATGAGAAGTACATATTGAATTATTTGTTATTTTCTTTTTATTAAATATCACTATTAAAAATATTTTTAGCGCATGCTTAGGCTATTATTATTAAAATTGTAGCAATTTAAGTTGTTTATTTATTAATGGAAAACTAATCGACCAGTCGATTTTAGACAATTTGTATTTTCTTCGCAAACAATGTTATTTTGGAATTCACATATTTATTTTCGACTAACTTATTTTATTTTAGCTATATTTTTTTAATGAATTTCTCGAACCTCAATTACTGTAGGTGTTGTATTTTTATATAAACATTTTCCTTGAGTTATATGAATTGTTTTATTGCTTATTTAGTTGTTAGCAGCACTTATATAATTTTTATTAAAAAATAGCATAATAATTGCCTTTTTTGTAAACTTACTAACTGCTTGTCTATTTTTAGACTATGGAAGTTTCACATACTAACTTGTTTTCCTTCCATAAATATTTGTTGTTAAACTATTGTAAAAACAAAAATGGATTATTTTTCCAAATTTAACAAAAATATATATTTTTTCATTGAAAAATCTGAAACTGTGTTTAGTATTTTGAATTTTAGTAACAATGGCAAAGGGGTAGATCGAGACAATTTTTTCCTTGCCCGATTTAAAATCGGGATCCGTTTGGTTACATAGACCCGATAGTCATGGGAACGGGAAACACTACTGTTCTCAGTTTCGTGTAATATCAGTATGACACCTGTATGTCGTAAAAGCAACATTGTAATAATATGGCAACACCACATGTGTTTGACATCGCACAATTGTCACTGTTGCAGCTGGTGGTTTTGTCTGGTTATCTGGCCTTTCCCGATTTCCTGCGTTTTGCGTGTAGCGATTGATGCACAAATTGTTGCTAAATTGTGCAAAATATCGCTCCAATTTCATATAGCACTGTGGTAATGTTAACTTAAACAAATTGTGAGTAACTTGTCATAAAAAGTGCTATCAAAATTGTGTAGAGTAGGCAATTCGGTTAAATTTGCTGTCGGGTAATCCAGTTCAAGAGCATACATATTCATTGGGTGCGATTAGTTGTTGCTAGTGAAAGCATAATTTTTATTAAAAGTTAAAGAAAAGAGCGCAAAAGCATAAACATGAGCCAATTCACTGATATTTTGGAGCGTGAATTTCCAGCCATTGACAATGAGCTAAAGGATTACGTAGAGGGTGAGCAAATCCTAACAAATAAATTTTGTTGCGTGTGATAAACCTAACTATGTGTTTTAGGTGTGCTTTGTGGTAGTTTGGAAGATTTTGAGTCATGCGATGACATATACGAAGCTGTAGGAGATATACTGCAAAGCATTGATACGGGAAAATCTGAGGAGAACATAAGGTACTTCAAGCCCAACAAAATTTTTAAAGCATATTTGTAAATATGTAATTTTTATGTCAGAGACCTTTGTGATGAGTTCTTTAACATAATTAAAAAGAATACAAAAAATGAGGTACGTAAAGTATTAAATGCACCGGTAAATATTGCCGCTATGGCCAAAGAGATGGAAAATGTTGATAAGAATATGCAAAGCATATGGCTTACTACGAAAGATGGTGGATCGGTGAGTACTTGAAAAAATATTTCACATTTTATTTACCCTCCTCCCCATGTAACTCCAGAAAGTGAACAGCAAAAAGTTAGAGAAAGCCGAAGCAAAGCTACAGCAAAAGCAGGAAAAGCGGCAGGATGTTGTGAAATCAGCTGTTGCTGCACCAGTCAAACTGCAAACTGCTACAGCATCACAAGTGCTGAGTAAGAAGAATACGAAAATGGAGCAAAAAGGCACAAATCGCTCGATGGATATAAAAATAGAGAATTTCGATTTGGCATTTGGCGATAAGTAATTGAACATATAATCGGCTTGATTTAATGCAACATATCTCTAAAATGTATAAGTTTTCTTATTCTAGAGTTTTGCTGCAAAACGCAAATTTACTGCTCTCTTTGGGTCGTCGATATGGCCTTGTCGGCCGTAATGGTTTGGGTAAAACGACACTTCTACGCATGATTTCAGATCGGCAATTGGCGATACCCTCACACATTAGCGTATTGCATGTAGAACAAGAAGTTGTTGGTGACGATACAAAAGCCGTCGATAGTGTCTTGGAATGTGACCTTGAACGTAATCGGTTGCTAACACGCGAAAAGGAAATACTTGCCACTTTAAATAGCGGAGTGCAAGACACGAAGTTAAGTACAGAGTTGAACGAAGTATACGCACAGCTGCAAAATATTGAAGCTGATAAAGCGGTGGCAAGAGCTTCTGTTATATTGCGTGGTCTTGGTTTCGACGCTGATATGCAGCAAAGACCAACTAAATCATTTTCCGGTGGTTGGCGTATGCGTTTAGCTTTAGCACGTGCACTCTTTTCCAAGCCCGATCTACTACTGCTCGATGAACCGACGAACATGTTGGACATAAAGGCCATCATATGGCTTGAAAATTACCTTCAATCCTGGCCAACAACATTGTTAGTTGTTTCTCACGACCGTAACTTTTTGGAAACTGTTCCAACCGATATCATACATCTGCATTCCCAGGCGCTTGAGGCTTACAAGTAAGTTAATATAAAATGTCTTGCTAATTTTTATATGAATTGAGATTTTTTTTTTCAGAGGTAATTATGAGCAGTTTGAAAAGACAAAGACCGAGAAATTAAAGGCCCAACGACGCGAATACGAAGCACAAATGGCACACCGCGCGCATGTGCAAGAGTTTATCGATCGTTTCCGTTACAATGCAAATCGTGCATCTTCGGTACAATCGAAAATCAAAATGTTGGAAAAGCTGTAAGTTATTATATTTAAAAAGAAACCAATGAAAATAGCTATTTCTAAAAACTCGTGTATCTTTTTGTAGGCCGGAATTGAAGCCTGTCGAAAAGGAAGTTGAGGTTAAACTGAAATTCCCCGAAGTTGAACCATTAAATCCCCCGGTCTTAGCTTTATCAGAAATCGAATTTAGATACAAGGACACAGATCCATTACCCGTTTTTAAAAATGTGAATCTATCAGCTACCTCAGATTCAAGAATATGTATTGTAAGTTTTAGCTTGGAACATTGCTTTCAAACATTATATAATTTTGCAATTTATTTTAATAGGTGGGAGAAAATGGCGCAGGTAAAACCACACTTCTTAAAATCATTGTTGGTCAATTGACTACAATACATGGCAACATCATCTCGCATCGTGGTCTGCGAATTGGCTATTTTGCGCAACATCATGTTGATCACCTTAACATGAATACTACTTGTGTGGGTGTATTGGCAGAACTCTTCCCAGGGCGGCCGGATGAGGAATATCGTCGGCAATTGGGCAGTTTTGGCATATCAGGACAATTAGCTTTGCAAAGCATTGCTAGTTTGTCGGGAGGACAAAAATCTCGTGTCGCTTTGGCGAAAATGTGCATGGGTATAAAATTATCTAATTATATTGGAATGTTTTAAAACTAATAGTAAATATAATTTCAGCCGATCCTAACTTCTTAGTGCTTGATGAACCTACCAATCACCTGGATATTGAGACCATTGATGCCTTAGGTCGAGCTATTAATGCATTTAAGGTAATTGTATTGTTGTTAATATAAATATGTATTTCGCTGATGAAACAATTGTTTGTGCTTCTTCAGGGCGGTGTTATATTAGTATCTCACGACGAACGTCTGATAAAAGTGGTATGCAAAGAACTGTGGGTGTGCGGCAATCGTACAGTGCGCGGCATGGAAGGAGGATTAGATGAATACAAACGTGAAGTTTACAAAGAAATTGAAGCAGCAAATAGTTAAATTAAATTGGAACGCAAAACTCTATTTTGTATTCGTTCTAAATGTAATTTATGCACATGCACTGTAAAAGTAAACTACTTTGATATGATTTTACAATTGCATATAAATGATTAAAATACAAAAACATGGAAAAATATATAATTTCATCATGCGATAACGCTAAAAGTGTGTGATCTTCGTTTTTTTTTCTTGTTTCAAAGCACAAAAATAGACCACAAGGAAAGCTTTTGAGGTCGAATAAAATTAAAAGAATTTATCATAGTATCTATCCTATTTCGGAAAAAGAACTTCAATGCTTGTCTATGAGCTCATGGTATTAATAATCAAATACTAAAACGATTTTCCAATTCACCACATATGTTTTATTTTTAACGTTAAAACTGGTAATTAAATTCAAAAGTAAGCGATAACTTTAAGTTATCTTTTACAATTAGAAATTCGCCAATTTTGTTTCGATATCTAATATTTTAATGCATATGTACTATATTTTATATGTTTAATGTAATTACATCCCTTAACACTCCCCAGTTAAGCAAAACCAAAAGTAAACCAACTTAGTTCTTGGTGATACCAATCACACCACAGCCAAGACGTGCACCAGCGTTGCCAGTTGACTTGCTCAATTCGTGGCCACCTTTGCCCAAATCATCGGGATCAGCATGCACAACAACAGTACGTCCCACGATGCTATTAGCTCCGAACAATGTAATTAATTTATCGCTGATGTTAACCTAGCAGAAATATTTAAATAGAAAATTAGTATTAGAAATAAATTTAAATTATTGGGCTTTGAAACCTTGGTTGGTCCATCGCCGCTGGCTTCAATATTGCCCAAATCACCCAAATGACGATTTTCGTCGGTTGGCGCACCATGTTCCTTGCCAGCAGGATTAAAATGTGGCCCAGCTGAGGTGCAACCGTTAGTGTTATCTCCAAATTCATGTACATGGAAGCCATGAAGACCTTTAGAAAGTCCAGAAACTTCACCGGTGACTATTACGGGTGACGACTCATCCTAAAAAAATACAAAATATTTCACAAAAAATTTAAAATATGTAAATAAATTCCAGTTTAAATTACTTGAATAACATGTCATAAGAGACGTGTATACTTATGCACTTTAGCTAAATACATAATATATATGTATATAAAGAGGATTATATATCTAAAATAAATGACAACGCATTATAATATTCATCAACTACTTGAAAAAATAAGCTTTTTACCTATATAATTAAATATTCTATTACAAATTTGATAACAAGCACTCAATTGGATGTTATTTTTTAACAGCAGAGGCGTCTCGCAACCCTAAGTACCCCAACGCATACATATGTAGAAGAATTAACACATCGCAATGAAACTGATAACTATGTAGATACCTGTGTACTTATTATGGAGTTTGTAATCTATACTAAAAGTGCTTATTCATGCTTATATGCAGTTGTAAACTTATACATATGTATATGTAAATAAACACTTTATCCTGTTAATTACTTAATTTTAAATATTCTGTTAATTATTAAACTTTTTATATATGAAAATCATTCCTTGTAGTTTTGAGAAATTTTATTTCACAATGTCAGCCGGTGACATGACCTTGGACCCCCAAAGTATTAAAGATAGATAAAAAGTCTGTGCCTTACCTTCTGCTCGAAGTAAACGGTACCCTTGACATCACCGTTGATTACACTTACAGCTTTAGCAGGCATTATTAAATATTTTTTAATATTTTTGTAATAATATAAATTGTACACGCGTTGTTTAAGCAAAATGCGACAGCTTCGAACAGTGCGAAAGTCGATTATGAACCGAATGAATTAAAGGTAAATCTAACAGAACTGCGGCGAAATCCAATTGGAGCCAATGGCGGCAAATTGAAGGGTTGCATGCGTTATTGAGCAATAATTCGCAATAATAACGGAAGTGCAATAGAGGAAATCATTGTGCCTTTAATAAAAATCATTTCATTTACATAATTTAAAAAAATCGTTAAATTGTGATTATTGTAAATGGTATGAATTAAAGTTTATTAAAAATAATAATGATTGATAAATAAAGTCTTGTGAAATCAAAGTATCACCCTGATTTTCATTTTTTCCGAAAATGTCAGAGCTGATTTTCAAATTAAAATATCGAAATTTATTTGACAGCACAAAAAAAAATCGGAAAATATTTTATTTTACGCAAAATAATGTCTGAATTTACTGATTTGGTTTCCATTTGTAATGAAACGGAAATTAATAATGACGAAGTTAAAGAGTACAATTTTGACGAAAACAATAAGCTGTTGTTAATTCGTCAAAACGATCGAATCTGGGCCATCGGAGCAACGTGTCCACATCAAGGTGCGCCTTTGGTTAAAGGCATATTAGGACATGGACGTATACGTTGCTCACGTCATGGTTCTTGTTATAATATAAGAACTGGTGATATAGAGGATTTTCCGGGCTTAGATTCATTGCCAACATATCCGGTTGAAATAGCTACAAATGGAGAGGTTCAAGTGCGTGCGAGAATCAAGGATCTCAATAAGATACGGCGCACAAAGAAAATGGTAGAATACAATAAGTCTGATGAACGTATATTTTTGTTGGTAGGCGGTGGAGTTGCAACGGCTACATGCGCTGAAACATTACGTCAAGAGGGCTACACAGGACGCATAATAATATTGTGTCGTGAGGACTATTTACCTTACGATCGCGCACCACTCTCAAAAGTATGGCAAGGAGATATAACAGAATTATATTTCCGCGATAGCGATTTTTATGAGGAAAATAATATTGAGGTAATATTGGGTGTGGAGGCAATTAAATTGGACACAGCCATGAGAACGGTTAGCTGTTCGAACGGTCAATTAATTACTTATGATAAACTTTTCATTGCGACTGGTTCAAAGCCAACTAGAATGCCTGTCAACGGTAATGATTTAAGAAATGTATTTTCCATACATGATTATAGAGATCTCCAAACAATTATGCATGTGTTAAAATCAAAAACGAATTTAGTATGTGTAGGAGGGGGTTTCATTAATATGGAATTTGTTTCCTCTATAGTTACCAAAGTAAAATCGGTGAGTATGGCATTTAATAGCATAATTAAAACTTATAAAAGATAATGTTTCAATGTTAAAAGGTTGTGCTGGTTTGCAATAAGAAATATCCTCTAGAGAGCACTGTTGGCAGAGATGTCGGTGAGCGTTTATTGCAATTATACCGCGAAAAGGGTGTACAAATGAAAATGGAAAGTAGAATTAAAGAAATATTGAGCGAGGATGGAGTTAGAATCTCTGAAATCAGAACAAGTGATGGTTATAAGTATCCATGCGATGTATTAATCATTGCTGTGGGTGTAGTGGCTAATACTACTTGGCTAATCGACTCGAGCTTGCCCATAAATGCTGATGGCACAATTGATACGGACATGCATTTAATGACGCTGGTACCCAACATCTATGTGGGCGGTGATATTGCCAATGCACCACTCTTCTCGAATGCTAATCAAAGACAAAACGTTAAACATTTACAAGTGGCACAATATCATGGTTATGTGGCTGCCATAAATATGGCTGGTACTATAAAAGACCTACGGGCAGTGCCTTTTTTCAACATACACCTCTTTGGTGCAACGTTTTCGCATGCTGGTGTTGGTAGTATAAATGAAACTTCCATATACGGTGATTTAAAACGTTTAAAATATCTGGCATATTTGTTCGACCGCGATGGCAACGTCACATGTGTTAACACTTGCGGTTACGATGCTACGGTGGTTAACTTTTGTGAATTGCTTTCACAAGGTAAACGGCTGCATCGTTCTGACGTAGTAGACAAGTCCAATCCACATCAATGGATGGAACATTTGCTCGATACGCGACGTACACGTTGTGGCTGCTAAAATTTTAACCTGTTGCTCATTTTTAATGCTTTTCCAATTGTTCTTCATTCGCATTTAGTTGATTTCGTTTTTTGATGTTGTCCATACGGCTGTGTAAAACATGCAATCAATAAACAGAATTCATTATTTAAACAAATGCTTCCTTACATATATTGTACTTATATGTATTTAAATACTTTGCTAAAATACTGTAATAATTATGAAAAACACCGCTGTTTAGAACGTTTTAATTTAATAAAAATGAAGTCTGAAATTACGTAATTTAATTTGTGTTGTACGTTTTTAGGCTAATCATCACATTTTTTCTAGATGGCGATCTAGTTTTTTTCTAGATCTGAACTGTTTTAATGCTTGATTATCTTGTTCATAGAAGAAAACTACACTTGAATTTTCGAAGAAAAACTTGAAACAAGTCAAAACAGCACATTTTACATTGATATTTTGAAGATTGAAGAATACACAGAGATTATCTATATTCTTTGTATTTTTTCTCAATACACATTTTGTCCAAACATTGAAATGGAGTTTTCTTTATTATAATAGAAATAAAGTGCAATCATCATTATACATTTTATCTTTACCATAAATTTGTTTGTAGGGTTCTTTTTTTTTTTGTTTACTTGTTTTATAATATTTTTTTATTTAAATTAACTTTTTTGTATTAGTTTTAATTTGTTTTTCTAGATTTAGGTTCGATATAATTGTAGGTATGTAGAGATAGGTAATTAATTCTTTTGCTCCTTTGCAGTTGCCACACAACTATGATTCATTTATTTTGCTTTTACTTACTAGCTTTGCTTTTGTTTTGTATACACCGTCTAGGCTTTCTGCCAAACATGCTGCTTAATTCTTTTTAGCATTAATATTTATTACTCGCATATTAAGTAATTATTTTTCCCATCATTTAAAATGTACTACTTTCATTAGTTTACAATTTTTTAAATTAGATTTTTGCTTTTTTTGTTCTTTATATATTTTTTTGTTTGCATTTCGCATATTATAACTTTTTTGTGTTACTTTTTACTCCCATTCATTCTAGTATAATATATAGCATCATCAAGCATATTGAATTCGTCCAGAGTATACAAGTACATCTATACAGTATGCTAGGGATACAATTTTGATAATCGTTAAACGAATAAATCATTACAACAACAAATATTAAAGCAATATAGGGAGTTTGTATATATTCATATTTTAGAAAGATTAAAAAACAATAAAACAATTATTTTTGTTCACATACTTTGCTTGTCAAATTCAATATACCGATGGGTTATAATAGTAATAAAGATGTTTCTTGGTTGGTTGGCTTCATGTGTTTCTTGATTTTTCTTGTGATACCGGTTTACTGTTTTCATTTTCTATATCTTCAACGAAATATTTTGTAAATAATGTTAGTTTAACATTTTCTCAATTTTGTTATGTTTTTTTTTGTGTGAATGTGTCTTCTATTATATTATGTCTTCTACTACACTCTGACCCACTGTAGTTTTCTAATGTCGCTTTAGTCCAATTCAGAAATATATCGTATTTATAGTAATTATAATTAAATAGAACTTATCTAATACTTGCAGTCAATTTAGATGAAAGAAGACATTTCGAGCGAAATTTAAAATTCATGTAAATCATCAAAAGCGCTGTTTACTATTTGTAGACAGTTATTTACTATTAAAAGCTTGATACAAGGTTTCATAGACAATTTGCCTTTGAATATGGTCTTCGCATACTGAAGGTTTAATAAAAAAAAAAAAAAACGTGAAGTGTTTTACACATTGCTGATTTGTCTGTTAAAATTATTACATATTTCCGAATTGGTTTACGCATTTTACATTTTCCATTTATAGTAAATCTCAACTTTTGTGTGCTCTAGTTTTCTCTTTTTAAATTTGTTGTATGTATGTGTATGGGGTATTTTACTGTGACAAATCTTTGCCATTAGTTCAATTTTTAAAATTTTACATTCTTTTGTAAATTTTTTTTAATTACTTGCAGACATTAGAAGAAACTGAAACAGAAACAGCAACATATCAGAGTACTTCGGATAAATATTTGGGGCGTTTGGAAGCGTCGCATGAAGCGCTGCTGCCGGCGCCATTACCACCGCCAATACTGCAACCTTCATCGCCAGATTCCATATTTCCACTGTAATCAGTGGGCATTTCCTCGTATATAATGTCGGGATGCAACGTTTGCACTTGATGTTGATGTTGTTGCTGCTGCTGTTGTTGTTGTTGCTGTGCGCCAGCTGCCATAGCATGATTACGTTTGAGTGCTATCAAGGCACCAACACCGTTGCCGCTGCCACCACCAATGGTCACTCCGCTCTCGTTGTGTAGATGCTGTTGTTGTTGTTGCTGTACACCGGCAATGGTTGAATTTTGATTTGAAACATAGTATGGGCTTCCGCTACTGCTGAAAAGGATTTGTTTAGAAATGAGTACAAGCGCTAGATAGTTTCTCATGGTAATGAGTTCATATTTTTTAAATTGGCAAAAAAAATAATAATAAAAAGAATGAAGTGTAAAACTGGTGCTAACTTTAATGAAATGACTATTCAGAGTTTAAATGAATATTTTTAGGCAGATTGCAAATAAAATAAATATAAAAAAATTATAATTCTAAAAAAAAAAATATTTTTCAAAATATTGGCACAAAAAAATTAGCACCGAAAAAAACTAAAAATAAAATGGTATTAAGCAGGAGAAATCATAGCTTTAAGTTTTTAATTTAGCAAAACTAAAAGAAAATATATATGAACATGATGCAATATAATAAAAAATATTGAAAACCAAATAAAAATTACTTGTATTGATTGTGGGAATTGTTAGCCGTCGATTGGTGCATATTCTGAGTTGTGTTGTTGTACATAATATCTGCAATTCAACGCACATTATTTTATTGTAATTATACTAAAAGAAAAACAAACGCGCTATCGCTTGCTAGTTGACTTATTACCACCATCGGCTGCGCGTTGCTCAATAGACATGCCCGGCGATCCAGGGGCCGATTGCAAAACGAAATCCTGCAGTGGTGAACTCTCACGCGAATTGTCTGCATTTTAATAATAATAAAAATGTAAATAAAAAATTATTGAATAAAATATATGCAAGATTCGGTGTACCCATATGACTCGGTGAGACTGGTGCCGAACGTGGCATGCCGTATGTTGGGCGAAAACCTTGGCTGCTACGTTGACGCCGTTTCTTGTAGCTGTGATCAATCAACTTGGCGCCACTGTCAGGATCAATACGCCAGAAACTGCCCTTGCCCGGCTCATCTTGAGAGCGTGCAACTTTAATGAAATACCTAAAAATAAAAGTAAATTTAGATATACTGACGCTGAAAATACAAGGTAGGTATTTTTAAACATTTACCTATTCAAACTGAGATTATGGCGTATGGAGTTCTGCCAACCCTTGTTTGTTTCTTTACGATAGTACGGATAATGCTTGACTATAAATGAATAAATGCCAGAAAGTGTCAATTGTTTATCCGGTGCTGCGGATATAGCTTGAACAATCAACTGAGCATAGCTATATGGTGGTTTCTCATTGTGGTTATAGCTAGCTGTTGATGGTGTTTGGAATAGGTCTTGCTGAAAAGAAAATACTTTGGCATTAAAAATATTAAATCATTAGTTTATGCAATTGTTTTTACGTTTTGTAAATTGTTGTTGGTATAGTTGTTGTAATTGGCTTGGTTCTGATGAAAACCTTGTCTAGGGCTGGCTGGACAACTATTAGCAGCACTTATTGTACCTGTAAGATTTAAAAGTATTATTGTTATTGCAATTGTCACTTAAACGGTTATTTGTTACAGTTTTTTACATAAAACACAAACAAAACTAAATAATTAAATAAATATTAAAATATGTTAATATTCCTAATAGTTAATCTTACAAATAAATTCATATTCCCTAATATTCCACGTATGCGTTTTTAAAATAAAATTGTATTTTCTTTGTGTAATAATTATTTGTGTAAATATTTACATGTTACAACCTCAACATAACACATTTCCGGCTATTTTTTTATGACGTAAGAGAGTAGTTTTAACCTCATTCACACGTTTGTGTTGTTGTTGGTAGATTTCTAAAATTAATTTAGAGCCACGTGCAACGTTTGCAATTAAAAATTTGCACAACATATAATTACGCAGTTTGTACGCAATTTGTAAAAACAAAAAAATGGTAGAAGGTAGCATACAAATTCGCATGTATTAGTGTAAATGTATGTAGATATGACATGGGTGTACATTTGCAGATAATATTTACTTTTTGTTTTGTTCCGATTCGTTTTTTCAGTGTGCACACAAAGCGGCGCTTTGTTTCGCATTTCATTGTTTTTGTATTTTCATTTGTTTACACTGCGTCAAGTGTAATGTAATAAAGTTTGTACGCCAGTAAGCAATAGCAAAACAAATACTAAAAAAATCGAATGTAATTCCTTCTGAAACGTAATTAAATCTAACGCTATACAGTAAGCATTTGCTATAATATGCAATTAATTTTCGCTCAGTGTATAATTATGCAAATGCATACACATTTGTGTTTGAATAAGAAACAGTACAAATTCCACTTGCCAGTTGGTGATAGATATGGGCTTTTCTGCTCCTTCTTCGGTATGGATATCTTTAGTGGTGAGTACACATTTGAATTATCCATATTCGGCAGCAGATGTGTTGACGATGACACTGCACTAGAGGACACATGCGGTTGATGGTGATGAGATACATGTGTGGACGCATGCGGTGTTGGTCCAGACGACGCATGCGGATGATGGTGATCATCGGGTGGCGCAGGCGAAATAATGAATTGAGCGCAACCTCCGCTCCCACCGCCACCTCCTCCTATTCCACTGTTGTTCTGCAGGGCAGCCACATTGTTGTGACTATTGTTATGATACGATATGCCGCTGTTGTTCGAGTTAGTTAGCGCGCCAGTAGCATTTAAAGCGCCACCATGTACGAAACTCTCGAATTGTATGCGAATCTCGGTGCTGGGAAAGCGAAAGTAACAGCTGAAAATAGGGAAATTGTATTAAATAATTTCAACACAAAAAATTACAAATGTTTTAAACTAAAAGAAATAGCGTTTCGATAAATTTAACCATGCAATTCTTCTCCGCGCTTTTGAGATACATATGTATGTTATTTATTACATTCATATACAGATACATAGGTGATTGGTTCAATATTGATTATGGCGCTGAACTTACCTGTTAGGTAATCGAAGCGGATCAGCATTTCGTCGTTGCAAAAAATCATCAACGAAAATGCCATTTTTACTTAGACACTGCACGAAAAAGTCACGTGCATCTCCATCGTAATGAACCTGAAAATGCTTTCTTGACACCAAATTGTTTTCAGCAACATGAAAGTGCACATGCGATGTTGATGAGTTTCGTCCAATAATAGTACATGGCTCGGTGATGTATAACAACTCCTGGTCGTATTTTAGAAAGCCGAGCGCATTGTCAGGTGCTGTTAAAACATTTGATGCACCGCCGCCCGAATTACCGGCGGTTGAGGCATGGGCAGGTGGGTGATTGGTATTCAGATTGGCGCCTACATTAGGCCCGACACCACTGTTGGTTGTACTGCTGCCACTACCAGCTGCAATTACTACCGAATTGGTGTTGGCGTTAGATGATGTTGATGTATTCATGACCTCTAAGGCTGCGCTACTAGTATTATTATTACTGCTGTTACTCGTGTTATTGTTGTTATTATTTGTTAGTATCGCACCATTGCCATGATGCAACTGGAGCATATCCTTGGCGATGGCTACAGTGGCAGCGTCGACGGTGTCCGTTGTTGCTGCACTATTTATTGTGTTTGAGGTGGGCGGGGTATAATTTGTGCTACGAACGTTGTTTATGTTGTTATTGTTGTTGTTGTTACTACTAATAGTATTTATATTGGTTGCCGGGCCGGATATAGAACCGTCATCTACTTGCTGAGCTGTATGTGGTTGTTGTTGGTGGGGGAAGAATTCCATTTGTATGCGGCGCCTTTTTCTTAATTCTGCTTTTTCTACACTTTTTTCCTAACGAAAAAATGTGTTAGCGCTACGCCACAATTGCGCTTGGTTATGTTATGGTGCTTTTGCTTTTCTGTTATGATTCTTATATTTTTATTCTACACAATTTACTGTTCCTACTAAAATACTAATATCTTTTTCTTTTAACAAAAAATATATAAAATTTTTTTACTTGCACGTTTTGCACACTATTCACATTCGGCCACTGTCCCCTTGTTGCTAATATTAACACTTTAATTCGTCGCTTTGGACAATAAAAACTCAAGGTTTTTTCCTTTTCTGCGTTTCAAAAGATTTTTCCAAATTTGAATTGTTTTCCGCACGCTTTGCGCACTTCTCTTTTCAATACATCCGATCGATCCTGTTCCGTTTGCAGCTCACATCCCCTCTTCTATTTATTTCACTTTATTTTTTGGCTCTGTCGTTCGTTGGCTGGCTATGGCTACGGCTACGGCTCAGGCTCTGTTGGCTAATGGCTGATTGCTATGTTGTTTTTGTCGTTTTTGTTTTTCTTACTGTTGTTGTTTTCCCTGCCGTTTTATGTTGTTTGTATGTTTGTGTTGTGCTGAGCAGAACTGCGAACGAGAAAAATAAACCAAAAAAAAAACACCAATATTGAAAAACACACAACGAAGGTACAGAGCAAAGGCAAAAACACACACACACGTATATCTATTGAAAATGAAAAGCCGCTTCAATGTTGGGGAGCAACAGCGCGCTCATAAGCGGCAGCCCCAATATTTTTTCTTAAATTCAACAAACCTTACATTCCCCAATGCACTACACTTACCACGAAAGTTAAAGTTAATTTTTCAACAATATTTGGATATATATTTTTTTGCCACACGCGTGTTTACAAACAAAATTCTAAACCGAAATCGAAAATGAAGAACTGAAAATTCTGCACAAAACACGTTTCTTCTTACCAACGAGAAGACAGGCAACACAGGGTGTGTTGTGTATCTGGTGGTTGGCAGCACTGTGCTGAATACACACGCAAATGACATCTGCAGAATAGCGCACTTGTATAGAGTGCAAGGGAGCTGTTTCACTACCGAGGGAAGGGTGGAAGAAAAATAAATACAAATACAAATACCAGTGCACGCAACAAAACGAGCGCGATTTAGTAAACATATGCGCAAAGTGTCATGCGCGGCAAGGTGGTGGAGGCGAACAAACTGCACTATCATTTTAATATTTATCTTTCAATTTTGGTTAAATAAAAACACTTAAACATTTTTGTGTTTAACTACGAAGAATAGTGACTTTCCACTTGTATTCTACTAAATGTTTTGAAAATACTTCCTAAACGCTGCAATATGTTATCAGCTTCACTTATAATGGTTCACTGGGTTATTTGTACAGCATTGCCAATATAGTTTACTTTCTTCAATTGTCAGCCACATAGAAAAGTGGAATAGTACTTACAGCAGTGTAAAGGGCACACTATGGCCGAATTACCGGAAAATTTGCAAATTGTTAAGACAGAAGGACCACAAATACCGGAAACGGATGCACAGCCGCGTCGCCTTATCAAGGAGCGTCTAAATTTGCACGTGAAACGACGTCTCCAACAAGAACAGGAACCCCAAATACAACTGCAACAGACACAAATAATTACTCACCCTTCTGGGAATCAAACACGAGAAATAGTGACAACTGCAGCACCAGCACCAGCAACACAACAATCACCACAATCAGCAAACGTGAACGTGAGTTCGACAGTAAACGACGTCACTGCGCCGACATCAACATCGAAAAGGAAAGAGAAACAACAACAGAAAGAACCAGCCAAAACACGGAGACCCTATCAAAAGCGAACGGACAAAAACACCACCAAAATACAAACACAATCGCTGACACAAATGCAAATAAGTGCTGAAGATGGCGGAAGAACTCGCAAAAACAAACGTCACAAAGCACAGGGAACATTGGTAGGTAACGCAGTGCCATCGTCGGCTGGAAATGCAGTGCATAGTGCAAGCGCCGGTGCTTTATGTTTATCACCCGGCGTTGAGGAAGGTAGTGGCGGCGGTGGTGACGAGATGGACGGTCGAGATATATACTCCCGTGACAAAGAGAAATGCCCAGACATCTTAGGTATGGTTTTAAGTGGTAAAAAACGCGCATTATTGCAGAATTCGGAAGTGAAGGAATTTTTAGCCAATATTATGTCCGCTTTTAAAAATTAATACGTTATTGACGCTTTAAGTAGTTTTGTTATAAAATAAATTAATATTTGGAATGGGAAATTCTTAACAATAGATTTTTATGTGTATGTCACAGTTAATAAATATACGAAATGATACAACCCTGTTTGCGAACAGCTGATCACCCCATTTGGACATATTTTAGACTGCTGGATAGGCCGCAACTGGCTCATTTATTATTTTTATTATATAAAAAATGAACAACTTAACCCGTTTGTTGGCTAATTGTACATTAAATGCTTCCCGGCATCAGCTAATAAACAAAAGCGGCATTGTTGCCGCTGGTATTCAAGTTCGTGGCAAGTGTAAGGTGGTAGAAAAACCGAAACCAGGTGCTGGTCAGCAGTTTCGGCGTGTAGTGCACTACCCTGAAGAATACACCATAGAACCATTGAAAATCACTCATTTAGCAGGGCGCGATCCAGTGAGCGGACGCTTGGTGGCCAAAGGCATAGGTGGTGGAATAAAACAGAAATTCCATTGGGTAAAATGGGTACGGGATGGGCCATTGGAAGGACCGCCACAAGAAGAACGTGTGATAGAAATAATCGATGATGGTTGTCGCACTGCAAAAGTGGCACTTGTTGGCGTAGGAAATGAACTCAAATACATATTAGCAACAGAAAATATGAAAGTGGGTGACATCATAAAAACGTCTCGATTTATACCGCGTATACCTGGTGAGTAAATTTGTCGAATAATTTAATAATACATTTGATATATATAACTTTACGTATATAGTACGTCCAAATGAAGGTGATGCCTACCCCCTTGGAGCTTTACCAGTTGGTACACGCATACATAACCTAGAGAAAAATCCCGGCCATCCATTTCACTTGATACACGCCGCAGGTACTTTTGGAACAATTTTAAGAAAATTCGATGACAAAGTCGTGGTTCAGTTACCATCAAAACGTGAATTTGCCTATGATCGTACATGTATGGCAACAGTTGGTAAGATCTATATTTCAATAAGTATAACATATGCTATTACGTATAACATTTTTTTATTATAGGCCGCCTATCAAATGTTGAGCACAATAAGGAGCATATTGGAAGCGCACAACGAATGCGTCAACTCGGCAATCGCCCACGTTCCGGTTTGTGGAAACGGAAAGAGGGCAAACATGGCCGAAAAATACGCAAATTACCGGCAATGTCTCTCACATCACCGCCGCCCCAAAAGAAAGACGAAGTTATTAACTTAACTTTGAATTTGTAGATGCATTGAATAATAGAGCATTTTTTAGTTCTGTGGTTATTAAAGTTTAATGAACAAATTTATTTTGCATTCTTTTTCGAAAAGCTTTTTTAAACTATGTTAGTAAAAATATTTTAATATTATTTTACAATTTACGTGTCTTCATTGAAAAGCCTTGACCATGGAAAGTCTCTGGCTCACCGTCTTCACCATCCTTTTTAGGAATACGTTCGTTGATGGGCTTGATAGAACGGTCAAACTTTAAGTATCCAAACTTGTAATCGTAATCGGGTACACCACGAGCGAGTACCTGCAGTAATGAAGGTTTTAAGACATTAAGGTTTTATTTAAATATTAACTATACTAACTCTTTTAATAACAGGTGTATCTAGCTGATTATCTTTCTTTTTCTTCCCATCCAGACGTACACCAGAACCTTTAAATGTTTCAACTACCTCTTCCATAACATGATCTTGTGGTTCCTCTACAGGTGGCTCTTCAGCTTTAGGTTTATTCGGTTCATACCCGATAGCAGCTTCGAACTCCACCTATTTATTCATATTATTGTTTTAAATTTAGATATATATATATAATTAACATGGAACTTACATTCATATCACATTCAATAATGCTGACAGCATTACCAGGACGCGTTTCTAGCACACATAATTCATAAACCTTCTTATTATATTTGATAGCAATTACATCACCGGTGGTAAGACAAGCAAAATTACGAAGAGCATTTTCCAAAACAGCTTTGGGATTAGTAATATCTAAGAAATCAGTGCTTTGTGGTTGAAATTTTGAAAAGGTTGCCACTGGCAAGCTAACACTTTCAATGCGAACCGGACAGCCTTCCGTAAGCAAAAGATTTTGCATCATCCACAAAGGTAAATAGCATTTACCTTCTTCGGCAACGAATTCCAGTACACCTGCATGTGTTGTGCGTTTTTGCGCTCGATTCGTCAGCTTGAAGAGCATTGGATATTCAACGTTGTGGCGTGTAAGCACATCTAACGCTGATGGTGGCATAATAACTACATACACGCAATAAAAAAAATATTACTCTAAAATGCTTGTATTTATGCATGTTTCATTAAATACCTACTTTTACCACCACGTTCTAAATCTTCTCGTTCGTTGCCGGGCAACATGGCTACAGGGAAGCACTTGTATGTCTCCTGGAAGCTGCGGCCATTATCCAGGAATTCCATATTGAAACCGTTAAAATGAAACTGCGACAGCAAAAATTAATTCTATTAGATATTGTTTATATGTGTTGTTATTGAAATATTTACCATTATGTATTTATTTACCGTACACAACTCAAAATTTTTGCAATGACTCGCTGTTATTGTTTTTACTTTGTTTACAAAACCAGCTGTCATTTATTGCTACTCACAATGCTGCTTCTCTCAATTTTAACTTCACCATTCACAATAATTTATAAGAAATATATTTAACACAACTAAAAAAAAATGTTAAATTTACTACGTTCCATATTTAATCTAAGTATTCTTGTTTGTGACAACTATTTCCAAATGTGTTTTATGCCTATTATACATATATAGCAAAATTGTTGTTGTTATTTAGTTTAGTCTCATATACTTTACTACAAATAAGTACAATATAACCTAATCTAATAAGAATACAACTTTAACATTATTTTTAATGCAATTATTTAATAATAGCATTGCGAAAACTATTAACTATGTTTTTAATTATAAAATAAAAAGGATCTATGTTTTTTAAATTATAAAATAAAATTAGAATTAAAAATAAAAAAAAACTTTAAGCGGAAGAGGGTAAAACGGAAGGCGCCAATTGTCAAATGCATATTCACACATACACAAAAATCAAAAGGGCAACTGAACTTGTGTGCTCTTCTACTCGCTCGCTGCAGTACAGAACAGACAAAACACATGCGCTTGCTCGATATTGGCGCAGTCAGTCCAGCTTCGCTCTCACTGGCAGAATTTTCCATTTATCGCTGCAGTTGTCGGAAAAATTGATTTCAAAATATTTCCCATACAAGTGAGTACTACATAGAAAAATAATTGCAAAGTGATTAAGTCATTGCAAAGATTATCTAACGTGCATTGAGAGTGCTAAATTAATAAAAAATGTAATGCATAAAATGCGAATGTTATAAGTGATAAATAAGCAGAAAAAGTGTTAACGGTTCGCAGTGAGTAAAATGTGTCTGGAAAAATGTGGGCTGGTGGAGCGAGTGAAGTGTGGAGGAGTGGTATTTAAAGTGCGGTGGGAGATTGTAAAGGTTGCCGAGAAAGGCATGTGAATGTCAAGATGATAAAAGCAAGCGTTGATAATGAGTGGCCAAAATTTTTCAGGTAGCAGGATATAGGCAAAGGAGTAAGCAGTTCGAATGCGGCGCAAATACTTGATGACACACAAGTGTAACTTTGTGTGTGTTGAGAAAAGCCGCAATTGGCGCCACCCGTAACTAACTAACAATTATTGGTAACACGCAGAATCCAGCAAGCCTCCAACTCCTTTGTAATATTAGAACAATTCGGTGTAATAAGCAAAGTTTTCAATTTAAAGTGCACGACGGGTGAACAAGGGAATTTTATTACACTCATGCAACTATTATCAACGCTGATGCAATCAACACCTGGGTTAAAAATCAATATATGAACAATATACATTGGTCTGGCACTGATTGGATGGGTGGGTGTGTGTGTGTATGTGCGTCTGAAGGGGTGTGTTGGTGCCGACATCCCGGCAGAGGGATACATAAGTGATCAGTGACTGTACTGTTTGATTTTAAACAACTTTACAGATATCCAAGAACTTTTAATTGTGAGTTTTCAATTTCAACCGATTTTAGCCGGCAACTGACGAAAGTTAAAAGGACTTAACATACCCACAGGCAACAACACGGAATATGTATATACATGTGTACAACATAATCTGAAAAGTGTGTGGCGCGACATGTGGCTGCCAAACAGCAGCTCAGCAGCTGCTTGTAGATATGTATGCATATACATATATTTTGCTTATGCGATATGCCTGGCAGCAGCTTTAGCCGTTCTGTTTTTGTTGTTGTTATTGTAATTATTAAGAGCTGCTGCTCTTATTCCTGTTGTGTACGTACACATTTCACGTGTCCTTGAGTGGCGTGTGCTATTCCTGCTATGCTTATTGTATTAGCCTGCGGAGCATCCACTTTCAATTACTTTTGAAATGGCATTTATTTGTTGTGGTTTTTGTTCTTGCATACATACATATGTCGTTATAACTCTTTTACGTACAAATTTGCGTAGGCAAATCAAATTCATTTTAATTTTTTGCTCAGCGGTCCAAATTACTTAAGTACACGCACTTACTTAAATGTATACCCTTATAGTAATACCTATGTACGTATGTTTGTATGTATGTTTCGGCGTCTCTAACTCCCTTTTTATGTTTTTGCGAATTGGATTTTCATTATTCATAACCTTTGTTGTACAGTACTCTTGAGTCATTCAAAGTGCTCTGACCGACCAGCAGTCTCCTTTTCTTTCCTTCCTTTGTATCTCAAATTTATAATTATAAGTACATATGTTTTCATATACATATATGTACATACATATTGTATGTAGTATATAAAAAATTTAGCACACAAAAATTTCGTCCATTGTTGTTAAATATATACCTTTGGACTAGTGTTCTTGTTATATACTGAATTAAGAAAGAAAGTCGTACCACTGAGACCTAAATTGAGTTTTTTTTTATTTTTGATGGTATATATGTATTTGATTCTGGGCGGAGATTGTAACGTTTTCTTTCACATTGATAATATATGTACATATGTATGTATATGAAAAATTTCGTGAATATATCTTATCTAGTAAAAAAGTTTTCAAATAATAAGTTAATTTAGAACGGTCAGCTATGTATACGTTACAGTGATCCGATCTGAACCTCGACATTTGCTGTTGGCACATTTTCGAACCAACCTTTGTCACGTTTTTTTAATCAATTTTCAATGGCTTTTGTAATACCTCAAGACGCATAGTTCTTTTTACATACGAGCTATATATAATTTTTTCAATACGCACAATTTTAGCCAACAGCTGTTGTGTACCAAATCCTATGTCAAAAGCCATATAGTTTTGTTGTTTTAGGCGAAAGTGCAGCTGTCCGCATTGTTATAGTAATGTGGACATTATTTATGCAGCTGAAGCAATTCTGTGAAAATTTGATAAAAAAAAAACTTAACTCGACTTAGCATTTTTATGCACTCAGCTGGTAGCTGGAACTATGTTTAATAAGAAGTAATTTAAAATAATTAATGAAATTTATGAACGATCAAGAAATTTTAGGCAACGGGAAACCATCTCAAAATAATATTTTTTTTCTAAAAAAATTGTAACTTATAAAAAAATAGTAAACAATAATTTTTTCTAAAAAAATAATTTTTGTAAAATAATTATAGAAAAAATAAATATTTTTTTTTATAAGTTACTAAAAAATTATTTTTATAAAAAAATTATTGTAAATTAATAATTTTTAATTTTGTAAAATAAAAAAAAATAAAAATTTTTTATAACGAAGGCATTCATACACCGGTTTTTATTGTTACTGCTTGCTGTTATAAAAATTGTTTTTATCCTTTATCCATTGTAATTACATTGGCTTGTGTGCGCACACGTGCGATGTGCTGGCTCATCATCATTTATAAATAGTAAATTTATTGTCCTTTTGCCTGACATTATCAACGGTGATGCTGTGCTTATAATACATGGATTAATATTATCTTGAGCTGCTAGTAGCTGTTTTACCATATGTTCAGGCATACTACTAACCTATCAAATATGGAGAAAAATAAAACAGGTGAGATTTTATCGAAACATTTTGACAATTAAACCTTTGGATTGAATCGGCGAAACAATACGATATTTGCTAAGGGTCTAGCAGACACTATCCGAAACAGCTATAAAAATTTTAAAATATTTTTTGTAGACTTTTCTTAATTTATAGTGCCAATCAGTCGCATATTCTATGTTAGTTGGATAGACGGACCCTGAAAAAAGCGTTTAAAGTTTTGGGAGCTGATTACACTATTAAACTTTTCGAAAAATATTCGAATATATCATCATTTGATAATAAAAAATCGATTTTTTTTAAATTCACAATTGGTTATTACCCCTTAAAGCATTCCCCTCGCATTGAATCCCGTTCCCACGGCAGTCGGCATTAAGTAAACGGAACGTATCCGGATTTTTATCCGGTCAAGAACTGTTAACACGGCACTATAGCTCGAAATTCCTTTTGGAATGTTTTCTACCGCTACAATAATAATTATTACATAGAGCGCTGTATATATGTATACAGCTGGACCCTTTTACTAGTTTTCCCCTAACGTTGCTCATTGTCTTTGCCCGAATAAATATTTCCTAGAAATTCCCTTTCATTTAGTGCTTCAACAATTAAACGATGACACGAAAGTTCAATGTAGGAAATCAATATGAATAACTGTACATTACAAAGTCAAGGTAAATGGCTGCAAAAAAGCAAAATAAATAAATTCCATCGAATCAGCAAATTCACTGCTAATGTGTCAATGGCGAAAGGCATTCAAATAAGGCTCGAGTATTGTTAGCGGCACTTGCGAAAGCACATACGAGTCAATACACATGAACATACTTATGTATATACGTATGTATGTATGTATGTACAGGCTTAAAGCGGTTAAAGCTAACGATCGCATTCAGTTAAACATGCAACCTATAAATAAATGGCATAAAAACCTATCAGCGTGTTGATTAAGCGCTGCTATGGGAAAACTTCTATAAACATATAAATGATTTTTTCTATTTTTTGCTCTGCGACAAGCCGACTATGACCTGAAATAAGCGCCAATTTTAATTAACTCAGTGCCGATGTTTCACCCTTAAATTAAGTGAAAAGTTATGTATTTATTTCATTTGTATACCCTACACATACATATGTATACATATATTTGTATATATTAGGTCGGTTAGTAATAAAGACATCAAACTGAAATTTTGCAAACGTCTTTTCTTTCCGCGAAATCACCTCGTGACTGTTAAACCACATGACATCGCGGCGCGACAGTCACCTAAGCATTGGCCAGGCACGGTGCCTGTGTTTCTTTTATAGCGCCAGCTGGCAGCCAGCTTCCCGCGAAATCACCTCGTGACTGTTAATCAACATGACCTCGCGGCGCGCGCGGCGCGAAAGTCGCTGAAGCACTGGCCAGGCATTGTGCCTGCGTTTCTTTTATAGCGCCAGCTGGCAGCCAGCTTCCCGTGAAATCACCTCGTGACTGTTAATCTACATGACATCGCAACGCTAAAGTCGCCTACGCACTGGCCAGGCACTGTGTCTGCCTTTCTTTTATAGCGCCAGCTGGCAGCCAGCTTCCCGCGAAATCACCTCGTGACTGTTAATCAACATGACCTCGCGGCTGTTAAACTACATAACATCGCGGCGTGAAAGTCTCCTACACACTGGCCAGGCACTGTGCCTGCGTTTCTTTTATAGCGCCAGCTGGCAGCCAGCTTCCCGCGAAATCACCTCGTGACTGTTAATCTACATGACCTCGCGGCTGTTAAACTACATAACATCACGGCGGGAAAGTCGCTTAAGCAATGGCCAGGCACTGTGCCTGCGTTTCTTTTATAGCGCCAGCTGGCAGCCAGCTTCCCGCGAAATCACCTCGTGACTGTTAAACCACATGACATCGCGGCGCGACAGTCACCTAAGCATTGGCCAGGCACGGTGCCTGCGTTTGTTTTATAGCGCCAGCTGGTAGCCAGCTTCCCGCGAAATCACCTAGCGACTGTTAAACTACATGACATCGCGGCGCAAGAGTCAGCTGGGCACTGGACAGGCACGGTGCCTGCGTTTCTTTTATAGCGCCAGCTTCCCGCGAAATCACCTCGTGACTGTTAATCTACATCACCTCGCGACTGTTAAACTACATGACATCGCGGCGCGAATGTCTCCTACGCACTGGCCAGGCACTGTGCCTGCGTTTCTTTTATAGCGAAGCTTCCCGCGAAATCACTTCGTGACTGTTGATCTACATGACCTCGCGACTGTTAAACTACATGACATCGCAACGCGAAAGTCGCTGAAGCAGTGGCCAGACACTGTGCCTGCGTTTCTTTTATAGCGCCAGCTGGCAGCCAGCTTCCCGCGAAATCACCTCGTGACTGTTAATCAACATGACCTCACGGCTGTTAAACTACATGACATCGCGGCGCGAATGTCTCCTACGCACTGGCCAGGCACTGTGCCTGCGTTTCTTTTATAGCGCTAGCTTCCCGCGAAATCACCTCGTGACTGTTAATCTACATGACCTCGCGGCTGTTAAACTACATAACATCGCGGCGCGAAAGTCGCTGAAGCAATGGCCAGGCACTGTGCCTGCGTTTCTTTTATAGCGCCAGCTGGCAGCCAGCTTCCCGCGAAATCACCTCGTGACTGTTAATCAACATGACCTCACGGCTGTTAAACTACATGACATCGCGGCGCGAATGTCTCCTACGCACTGGCCAGGCACTGTGCCTGCGTTTCTTTTATAGCGCTAGCTTCCCGCGAAATCACCTCGTGACTGTTAATCTACATGACCTCGCGGCTGTTAAACTACATAACATCACGGCGGGAAAGTCGCTTAAGCAATGGCCAGGCACTGTGCCTGCGTTTCTTTCATAGCGCCAGCTGGCAGCCAGCTTCCCGCGAAATCACCTCGTGACTGTTAATCTACATGACTTCGCGGCTGTTAAACTACATGACATCGCGGCGCGAAAGTCGCCTACGCACTGGCCAGGCACTGTGCCTGCCTTTCTTTTATAGCGCCAGCTGGCAGCCAGCTTCCCGCGAAATCACCTCGCGACTGGTAAACTACATGACATCGCGGCGCGAAAGTCGCCTACGCACTGGCCAGGCACTGTGCCTGCCTTTCTTTTATAGCGCCAGCTGGCAGCCAGCTTCCCGCGAAATCACCTCGCGACTGGTAAGCTACATCACATCACAACGTTAGAGTGATCATTTTATGCCCCCTCATTCTGTATGAAATATACCCAGACGAAGATAACTTTTTCTATTCATCATTTGTTTATACTGCATTCCAATAATTAATTGTATATTAATATGAATTGCTGGCTGACATTTAATTTTGCTTGCATGTTGGCGGCAGCATGCATTGGGGCTCATAGCGTGCAAAATTTGCGCACTTCATTTAGTGGGCAGCAATAAAATTTCACTCGCTTTATTGAATAAACTTACAGAGAAAATTTTAGATAAATAAATTAATATTTGAAAACATTATGGAAATAGTTATGAATATAAATATGGAATGCATGCTTATATGTAATGCACATACATGCAGACAAATATACAGAAAAGCATGTATAATCAAAAATTTATCCCCACAAGCGTCTGCCCAGTAAACACCCCTCACCCACACAGCGCGCATTCTGCGAAGTCGCTTTCAAATCGTATTTCATAACATTCTCCAAAGTATTGCGAAATCCAATTTCAATTTCGTTTTCCTTTTCCATTTTCTTTCATAATTTGCATATTAACCATTTGTTTGTGTGTGGCATTGTTTTTGCTTGCATGCGCTTTTAGGTGTCTGTATTTATAAACATATGTTTATGTGTGCACTTTTGTGTAGTTGTTATTGCAGAATTGCGCTTCGAAATCCATTTTTATATACACTGGTTATTATTTATTTATTACAATTAAGATTTCCCGTCATTTTCTGCTGATTTGTATTCCAACAACATTTAACAACAAATTCGAATAACAGCGCAGCAAAGCATAATGAAATTCTACAAAAACAAAAGCAACAATACCTTGCCGACACGCGCTAAAATTTTGTTTACACCTTTTGTCTACCTTCCACGTTTCTACTATCGCCGCCGTTTCACACTCCACCGCACAAGAGGTGGCAATTTGGTTGAAAACACACGTTGTGTATTCAGAAAAGTAAATTTCTACGCCAATAAAGAAGAAGAAAATTCAAAAATAAGTAAGGCAGCGCTAAGTTTGGAAATAGCCGCACAGTCGCGAATATTAGATACGCTGCCGTTAGAAGTCAAAATATTCGGTAAATGAGAGCTGTTTGTGTGTCAAATTACCAACTGATCAAATTTGACCCAAGCCGAAAACAAAATATTTTCACATATTAAAAAAAAAATCTTAACGATTGATGAGTTATGTTAATCATAGCCTTCCAAGTGGGTGCCTGAGCCATTTTGGGAGCGTTAGGTTGTTGAACAGTTTGGTTGTATATCCATAAACCCACGTCTCGTAACCAGTAAGGATATGTTCGATGAATAAAGGGCTCTCAGCTACGTTGTCAAGTATTCCTGTAATTTTTACTAGACGTAATTTTTCAAAATTTTTCAAGTATTTTGCTCCCTGTCTATCCTAGATACGCTTTATACCCAAAACCTTAACCAAATTGAGTTGAGTTGTTCTATAAGAGATGTTGGGATGCTGTGATATCTCTCTAATATCAAGATGACGGTTTTTAAGCACTACTCCTTAAATTTTTCGTTTTTTTCACTGAATGCTTTTGCCACTGAAATACCCGCGTTCGTGATAAGGAAGACTTCCGATAAAATTGCTGAAAATGTTTCAATATTTTCGACATTTTCGTATGATATCTCTATTAATAGTTAAGCTAGCCAAATCAGCTGATGACGTTCAAAATACGTTCTATTCGAAGTGTGCGAGTTTCTATCGCCATCTACTTCATTTTCAGACTATACGTAGAGAACGTAATATTTGCATTATCAAGTTTTATTCAAAACGGTGAAATTGTTTGTGATTTTCACTAATACTACGTATAATACTAAATAATGCTGGGCGAGAAGAAAAAAAAATGGTGTCAGTTTTCATTACTACATATATAGTATGAATAAGTACAAGTATATCACATTACACAAGTTCAGTGAGCACTCATTTATTGCTTATATACATACACTGCCGTTATGGCATTTATGTGTGTATATCATGGCATATTTTTCCTTTAGACTCCTGTGCGAGAGGCAAACTTATTTGCATTTGCTCAAACTGGCAGGCCATCAGGCGTCACTTCAACTAGTTTATAGCACATTCGAACTCATAAAGTTACTTGTTTATAGTCAAGTGCTTATTTTTTATACCATTGTCGTCATAGCCTTTGCACACCCCCATGTCCGTTGAATAAGCAATCCTTTAATAAATGTGTGTTTGTACTGCTATTTGCTTCGTTTCACTTTTACTTCACTTGAGTATTTACGGCTTTATCTTTCACTTTCAGTATTCTTTGCAGTTGGTTTACCGGTTTTCACTTTTTCGTTCCGTAATTTTTTTGTTTTCTATCTATTTTTTGTGACCTTTTGAAAATTTTGTGTTTCGTTTTTTGTCTGACCTTCAGCCGAATCGCGAGGAGTAAGCTCGCGCGTGGTACAAGCAGGTGTTTGAAGGAATTTTGCAATCGTTTGTTGTCTGTTCAACTATTTTGAGTTGCAGGGGCTCATCACATCAAAGTTTGGTTCGCATGAATTTTTTTTGCTGTTTTTTTTGTAACTTGGAAACAAAGCGATGTCGTTTAAGTCTAGAGATTGTTATGCACGTTTATATAAAAATCTGATTTTGCTTATTGTGTGTATGTAGCATCCATTTGAGCATATATAGTATGTATTTAGTCATATATAGCATACATTTAGGCGTTTAATAAGGCTCTGACTTAAAAATTCCATATTCCCGCGCTGAGTGCCAAGTAATTGCTTACAAAAGGTTTCTTTTATTGCATATGTCAGAATTTTGAAGTATATTCTCAAGTACACAAGTACTAGATTTGTTAAAATTTTAGTATATGCTATAACCTCATTCATTCCATTGCTTCTTAACGATTGATGAGTCATAAACGTTTTATTGCTCTATGACTAATCGACAGTAGTTTGGGCTATCGCAGTTTCATATTTTTTTGTTTCCTTTTCGCTCAAAATAATAATGCAGTTGACATTTTTTATGAGAGGAATTTCTCAAAATTTATCGCCTAAGTCACGTGTATTGAATACTACGCGATCTTAGTAAATAACGCTGGTATTTCAACAATGTTTTTTTTGGACTTTCAGGCTTCAAATGTTGAACTCGCTTTTCACATATTTTCAACCCTTGGGAAAGAACGAGAGAGGGAAAAAGATGGAGAGAAGGAAAATACATTTTTGAACTGATCCATTCTTGAGACTATTCCAGGGATTTCAAATCTCTTAATTTCTTTCTACACTGTATCTAGCTTAGTACAAAATCAATTATCCTTTCTTTAACGTTAAATAAATCCTTGGATACCATAAGAAATACGTCATTGTTGGCATCCTCGTTCAAGTCGGGTAGTTGTGTAGACTTATCTAATAAAATTAAAGCCGTAGTGGTGAACGTACAATATATCCATTTTAGTTATTTGTGGCTCAGAATTCCTTCAAACTATTTTTGTGCGTCGATATGTTTATGCGTATGCATATTTATGCTTTGGAATATAGTATAAATTGAACATATGACGTGTTGTGCCGACTAAAAATACATAAACAACGTTTGTGTTTAAATTTATTGCTGCAGTTCTGATGAGGAAAGGCTATTGGTAGGATTTCAATTTCAATTATATCATATATTCACTTCACATAGAAACGAATGTAATATGTATGTCGTTGAAATGGGGATATTTAAACGCTTTACTTAAGTTCAAGGAGCCCTAGGACTTTTTCGACTATCCAATATTTCACGATTTTATGCTTTTTTAAATTTAAAAAATTTCGATTATTTCAAGAAATTGTGGCATTGAATGATCTTCAAGAAGTTGTGATTTAGCACCATTAGACTACTTCTTGTGGAGTTATTTGAAGTCATTGGTCTTAGCAATAAACCAAACGCTCTTCAAGTTTTAGTTTTTATATAAAATTTTATTATATATTATTTTTATTCAAAATATTTGAAATCGACCTTAAACGCCCCATATGAATCGTATATATATATATATTTGGTCCGAAAATTCTAACTCAATTTACCCTTATATTTTTCCTACTGGGTCTATGCGTTATGTGACAATAATTTTCCGCTAATAAGAGATTGCAGATTACCGTAATGACATTCAAATTTAATGTAAAGCAAAATTAAAAGTTGGAAAATTGCGCGCTCAACGAAAAGTTGTGTGTTTGAGAGACAATCACATTGGAAGCGTTAGAAAAATTTAGTTGGAACTGGTTTGAAGCCCGAAAAACTGGCAGTAACTGCTGGCTACTTGAAAAGGAGCGTGCTTTTAGTTGTACGGCTACATATCTAGATAGTTTTGGAAAAGCATTTTGTACGATTTGCATGCGAATTTGTCTGATGTTTATCTCACAGTTAACAAAAGCGACAAACTGCTCGATATCCGGTGTTTCCACTGTTGTAATAATGCTGGCACGAGCTTATTGTAAATGTTATAAAGTTTTTATTGTTGTTATTGCTAATTGTTGGCAATTAAAAACGAATGAATTGTATGTGTGCTAATATTATAATAAACTACTTTTGTTTTCATTTCCTACCATGTTGTTTCATAAAAATGCCATTGTAAATTATTTAATTGTTTCGGATTGTTTGTATTTTGAGTCTGAATTTCAAACACTTTTTCCACAGTCACAATAATTTCTTTTTCATATGCCTTTAAAATGTTTAATAGTGCTTTTCAAATACAAATAAATTCGTACACGGGCATCTATGCCTCCCCAATACCCATAGACTGTTTTTTTTGTATGTTGACGTCTTAATTGTTGCCAATTTGTACTCCTCCAATTGCAGTCAAGTTGATCATTTAATTGTGTGCTACAGCGCAAAGCGTGTAGTCGTGTAAAATTTCACTTTTCGTCTACACTTAACACAACTTAATCCCTGATCCTTGCAGTGGCATTTATAAAGAGTTACGAAACTTTTACAGGGACAATAAATTGTTGGTGTTGGTGTTGGTAATGATGTCACTGAGTGTATACTAAATGACTTTGCTGGCTAAAAGTGAAAGTAATAAATAATAAAATAGAATTTTAGAAGAAAGCCATGTTTGGGCATATACATGTACGAAATCAAAATGTGTGCCAACTGATCAAATTTGACTCGGACTGGTTCATTCTAACTGCGAATCGGTAAAAATAATTTCGTAGATTGATACAATCTTTTTTGTATTTTTATAAAGTTTGATTTTTTATGTCATTTAGTGTCCGTTTGGCAACAGTTTGTTTAAATGTGAAACATTTGTCTGTCGATTTTTACCCTAAAAAATTAACAACGAGTTCGCGTAAAATTTTGTGTTTCCAACGGAATAACGTTTACTAAATCGTTGAAAATCTTGAAGAAGTATATTCGGGAGTCTACTTTAACACGAACATAAGTATTTGAGTGACATAAGCAATGCAGTTAAGCATGAAGCCATTGAAAACGGGACGACTACTGATGATAACAACAAAAAATTTAAAGAAACAGTGCTTGAAAATAATCGCTTTTGCTTCAGAGAGATAGCAGAGAGAAAAATGTGGCACTAACCAGAAAGAGAGAGAGTGAATAAGATCTACTGCATAACCTCTTCGTGGTTTGGTTAGTGTCACGTTTAGGTTCCGCGAATGACACTAAACAACAATTTACCTAGTACTTTACAAATGTGGCGGGTAGAAAAATTATGAAATGATGTTTATAGTAAAAAAAAAGCTTGAAAATATTTTGATACCTTTACTACGTATATATGTATATAATCTGGAACACTTTATAAATGTCAATTTTAAATTTTTTTCAGACATGTTACTGTTCTCTCTGACGGATCAACTATTATGCTGTCCTAAACACCAGGTATAAAACGCAAGCATTAAAAAATATAGATTTTTTAATTTTTCTGCACTATTAACTAATTCTTTTTTGATTTTTCTTGCAGACAACAAAGACAAGCATTGCAAAAACAGCAGCAGCGACAACAAAAACAACAACTAATACACTCTCTATAACTTTATAACAAGAGATTTTCGTTTTCGCGCAATTTTAAGAAAAGCAGCAACAACAGCCAGTCATCAACACAGCAAAGTTGAGGCAAAAGTTTCTTAAAATCACCGAAAAATAAACGAAACGGAAAAAAGCGTGCCAGAAACCCAGAAATTAAATTGAAAACAAATTACGCTTAAAGCGACAAACAACATAAAACTCTTTTGAAAAAAGAAACGATACGATAAACTACAAAGAATTTAAATTTGAAAAACCTTTTCTCACACACAATTACACAAACCGAATTTGTTAAAGTGAGGGGGAAGTGCGTTAATTAACTACTTTTTATTTCCGCTTTAAGTACATGTAATTTAAAACTAGTGTGTGTGGCATTGTTTGCTTTTAGGCGCAGTTAGTTTGGTTGAAACTAAACTAGCTGCCTTAGCAAAACAACATTTAAACTTAGTTTAACTATAAGCGCTGCACCGCGTCGCTTTGAATTTCACTAAAATTTCATATTTTCGTAATGAAAATTGCAAACATGAAATTTAAGCGCAAATATGGCTGTTTAAATATTTGAAAAATAATATTAGTGTATTTTTCGAATATTTTATTTCATAGTATTCTATAAGTTTTCAAACATTATAAACAAATCCCTTGTCTAACTAAGTCTATATCTGTCTGTTTGTGTCTTCTGTAAATCCCCCCTACCCACCTACTGGTTAGATTAACAATACATTTACACTTACACACACACGCAAATAAAGAGATACTCATAAACTTCAATGATATTTAAGCTTTCTTAGCTATACACTGAATACTTTCGTAATTAAATAGCTAGCATTTGTGGTATTTGATTCAAGCAGACGCTTAACAATTTTCCGATTTTTTTCACATTTTCCTACGGCTTCTCTTACCGTACGTATGCTTAATATTTTATTTGAAAATTTCCAACATACTCTTTTAATATACACGTTAATAATTGTGAAAACGCTAAATCAAATGATATTATAATCAAATTACAAATAAAACAATAACAACTGCATAAATCGTTAAATTAACTGCACTGAAAAAAATTACGTGCAGCATGGATGCGCTATCACCCGATTTACTATGGATGGTCGTGCTCGGCTTTCTGATCGCTTTTGTGTTGGCATTCGGCATTGGCGCTAACGATGTGGCAAATTCGTTTGGTACGAGCGTTGGTTCGGGTGTGCTAACTATAAGACAGGCTTGCGTACTGGCGACAATATGTGAAATTTCTGGTGCAGTTTTGATTGGTGAGTGCACTTATTATTGATATTGGCAAGCTGGTACCTAATTTCGGGCCCGCAACGCAGCTAGTATACCCCTTACAAATTAAAAATGTTCTTAACAAGAAATTTATTTGTTCGGGATATAAAAATCGTTTTTTTACAGGTTACAAAGTTTCGGACACTATGCGTAAAGGTATTTTGGAAGTTGGTCTCTACGAAGGCGCCGAAGAGGAATTAATGTTGGGCTGTGTCGCTGCGCTGGCAAGCAGCGCTATTTGGTTGCTGGTCGCCACATTCCTAAAGCTACCCATTTCGGGTACACACAGTATTGTCGGTTCGACAATTGGTTTTTCGTTAGTGGCACGTGGTACACAGGGCCTTAAATGGTCCACATTGGCCACAATAGTGGGTTCATGGTTCATATCGCCGGTGATGAGCGGCTTGGTCAGTATTTTACTCTTTTTGGCAATACGAAAATTTATTTTGCGCGCACGCGATCCACTAAAGGCGGGATTTCGGTCATTGCCGATCTTTTATGGTGTCACATTTTTCATCAATGTTATTAGTGTGGTGTTGGATGGACCGAAGTGTGAGTGTTAATTTGCAATGTAAGTCTAAGAAGAATTTATATTTTTATTATATTTCTACCACAGTACTTTACATGGATAACATTCCCACCGGGATTGCTATAGGTGCAAGCGTGGCGCTCAGCTTATTGGTTGCACTGCTTACTCAGCTTATTGTTGTACCAATACAAAAACGTAAAATCGCTAAACAATTACGCGCTCAAAATCCTGTCAAATTCAATTTTGAGGATTCTGTTGGTGAGTAGCAGCAACAGCAAATCTTTAAGAAGAACAAGAAAATGCTAACCTCTCAATTTACATTGCAGAATCCTCACCGTCCGGTAGTCCTAAGAAAAATCGTCGTCCATTATCACTCGTTAGCGATGGCAAACAATTGCCAGCAATTGCCGAAATCACCGAACTCGTCTCATTGACCGACAATTCACCGAAAACATTTAAGTTAGCACCTTATGGGCTTAATAAAAATGGTCATGTGACCACACCCAACAACGGTTATACTGCAGACGGTTACAAGATCAATCCAGAAATCATAAAGAAAGCCGAGGACTTGCTGGGCAAAGCCAGCTTGGATAATACGGATTTGACCATTACTAGTTTGAATTTCATTGACGAGCAGTATCAGAATGGCAATGGCAATGGCTTGCTGCAGAATGGCAATAGGAATAACAATACAAACGGTATAGTAATGAATGGTGCTGGTAAGGCCAGTCAGCTGCAGGATTATTTTAAGCCGGGCGTAAAATCACCTTTGTTGGATACGAAGAGCTTTGAACATTCCAATGAGCTTCCAGCACACCAGCAACAGCTGCTCGAAAGCAACCAATCACCCGGCTGTGTTGCAAATAATATAATTACACAAACTGCCATGGACACAAGTACCACCAACACTGCTACAACCACACTCATCACACCCGCTGCACTCGCTATTGCGCCAAACGGTGATGGACATTCACGAATTTCGGATGTGATAGTTACGCAAGCTACAACAACTACGTTGGAGCCCATAACAACATCCACAACTGCCAAAAAGGATTTGAAAGTGGTTGAAAGTGGTAGCAGTTTGGAAATGATGATAACATCTACTTTATCGCCGAATTCCAGCAAGATACCGTTGATCGAAAGCAAAGAGTTGATAC
Organism: Bactrocera dorsalis; assembly: GCF_023373825.1. Taxonomy (NCBI): domain Eukaryota; kingdom Metazoa; phylum Arthropoda; class Insecta; order Diptera; family Tephritidae; genus Bactrocera; species Bactrocera dorsalis. The sequence continues at coordinate 71,800,661 of NC_064307.1, read as the reverse complement.
AAGATTTCAAGCCGACGGGCGATGCATCAGCGCACAATGACGAGGAGTCGGAGGAGGTGTCAATGCTATTTTCATTTTTACAAATTTTAACTGCAACTTTTGGCAGTTTCGCACATGGCGGTAATGATGTGAGGTGAATAAATTTTGTAGCTGTCATAAACAAAAAAACAAAGTAACAGTTAATATTCTACTTTCTAGCAATGCCATTGGACCACTAATCGCGCTGTACATGATTTATAGAGAGGGTTCTGTGATGCAAAAGGCCGAAAGTCCCATTTATATTCTGATCTATGGAGGTATTGGTATCTCAGTGGGTCTATGGCTGTGGGGACGACGGGTCATCGAGACAATCGGCAATGATTTAACGAAAATTACATCATCCACGTAAGTGTTAATATTTTTGAGAATATGTTACAGAAGTTTTGTAGTAAATGTCAGAGTAAGAAATTATATTTATAACCTGAACGGATGAAAAGAAGAATGTAATATATTGTTAGAAATTAGATTTATACCCTGAACAGATAGGAAAATCGAAGACCCTATAAAAAATAATGTATGTATGTATAATGATCATGTGACCAGCTGAGATCGATTTAATCATGTCCATCTGTCTGTCTCTGTTGTTGTTGTAGCGGCAGAATTCTGCCGAGTTGACAGTCCTTGGCCGATTAAAAATCCGGGTCCATTCCGGTTACATAGACCCGACTGGAACGGTCTATCTCTCTGCCTGTCTGTCTATATATACGCGAACACATATCCTTTTCTCCTCAAACAGCTGCTAATATTTCGATATCGCCGATATTGGACAACTATAGCACATAGGTGCCATACAACCGATCTACTGAACGATCAAAATCAACTTCTTGTATTTTTTTATTTTTTTTTATTTGACGAGTTATCTGCATGAAATTCTATACAGGTAGTTTTCCCAGGGAACGCTACAAGTTTCCAATTGTTCAGTTTAGACCAGTATAGCATATGGCTGACATACGAACTGAACGATCGATAATTTATTTGTGAAAGACATTTTTCTTTTTTTCAAAATGTTGAGGTTATCTAAATTTTGATTCCGTATTAAATCGAAAAACTTTGGTTTACTGACGCTATGAAGTGAATAATTGAACGAATTTGTCTTGCTTCCATTTTCAGCGGCTTCACTATCGAGGTCGGTGCCGCGATCACGGTGCTATTGGCGAGCAAAATCGGTTTACCCATCTCAACGACGCATTGCAAAGTGGGTTCAGTAGTTTTCGTAGGACATGTGAGCGGCAAGGGACATAAACCAGCGAAAGCCGGCTTCTCCAAAGAGGCTTCAGTGGAAGGCGCTGTCATTACATCATCCACTGCTACCACGCCAACAACAACGAATGCGAACGAAATAAGCGCTAAAATGACGGTGTCCTCATCGACGAGTGCGAACGCCATAGCCAATGGTGCCGGTGGTGTACAGGCTGTGGCTACTGGTGGTGATGCTGTTGCAGCTGCGGGCGTTGCTGTCGGTGCTGTCGATTGGCATTTGTTCAGAAACATTGCCTACGCTTGGATTGTGACCGTGCCGGTTACGGCGCTGCTCTCAGCTGGCATAATGTTTCTGATGTGCAGCATTGTTTTGGCCTAAGCCAAGTGGCAAACAATATGCAACATGGCGTTTAATAACGAAATAAATATGTATTAAAAAGCAGATGAAGAGGAGAACCATGTTACAATTATTAAGTATTCATCAAACTTACTAACGTAAGCGTATCTACAAATGTACACATTAACGATATTGTACTTATTATGATAATGTAATTTATTGTTATTATTAAAAAAGCGATTAAAACAAAATATGGTATAATTAAATTAAAATTATTAAAACAAAATTTGGCAGCGAATATGGAAGAATTGTAAACATGTTTGGAAACAGCGATGCGTTGCATTTGAAATGTTTGAATATTTGTGAATTGAGTTCAATTGTAAGTGCCAGTTAGCCTGCCAGCCAGTGTCAATGCATGGATTCCATATAAACAGAAAAACAAATTAAACATTATTATTAAACAAAATTGCATATTAAACAAAAAATGGAAAATGGTAATATTTACAGTGGGAGCAAATAAGTACATATTATATAATTAATTAAAGCATGAACTAAGTATTTCGTGCGTTGATTGTTTGATTTGATCGTCGTTTAGTCATGACCGTTTGATATTGGAAGCAAATAAAATGTTTTAAATGTGGTTTAAACAACAAAATTAACAAAAAAAAGGTAAAAAAGATATTAATGAAAAGTTCACAGTGGCAACCGGTTGATTTTGGCAGTCTAATAAAATATACCATTGAAAAGCAATCGATCTCTTTTTATTTTTCTTTTTTACGGTAAATCGAACAAAAGTTAATCTTATAGCAACACAATTAAAAAATAAATATATATAATTATATATTTGTATTACAAAAATATATTGCAGTTTTTTATGCTTGCGAAAATATTATGAAAAAATTAATATTTGAAAAATTTTGTATGGAATATGTTAAAAAATTTGTAGAAATCAAATATTGTCTAACAATTAAAAGCAGTTAACGATAATCGCTGGAAAAATTTCTGTCATTAACCAGATTTATGTCTCATTTTCTACACCGAGCAGTTATTTGTTTGAAAACTTATTGATTTTCTATAAAATAAAATGTTTCCTCCGCTCAACCTCGAATAAAATGAATTTATTGTTTCTAAAACAACAAAATTTAGCAAAATAATAATTTAAATTTTAAACAAAACACTTTCTAGGAACTTTTCATATAAATACAATATTTAATAATCTTTTGTTAAAAATATCTAAATTAGCTAAAACAATATAAGTAGCAAAACTATGATACAATATTTATAGTTGTAAACATATTTGGTTAAATTAAGTTATGTGCGGAAAGGAATTTTGACATGTTCCAAAAAAAATATAATAAATAAATAATTTTTGTTATCCAAGTATTTAGAGTACTACAAGTACATGTAATAGTAAAGCAGAGAAAGCAAAATGCAAATAAATAAAACAGGACACAAAGAATAATTAAAAACTGCTTGCAAAGTAATGGCTGCAGCATTGGAAGACTCATAAAGTTATGCATATTAGACAACAAAAAAATTTAATACAAGTAAATAAAAAAAAGAGCAAAGTGAATTTTTTGCTTTCCGTTTTTGTTAAAAAAAAAATTAGTTTAATATTATTGAAATTTAAATTTTGGTACATAAATTTTAAAATTACTTTAATTGTGTGTTAAAAAATTTGTTTAAGTAACATTAAATTATAATTAAAGTAAAAAAAATTAAGTTAAAATTCCTAGAGATCGAAATTTTTCTGAACAAAGAAAATTTGGTTTTGAAGATTTTTTAGGAACCGAAATCTTTCTGAAGAATCAAAATTTTATTTTCGAAGATGGTTTAGAAATCGAAATTTTTCGGAACACCTAGAATTTTATTTTTGAAACTTCTATAAAAATCGAATTTTTTTCAAAGAAATAAAAGTTTTATTTTCGAAGATGGTTTAGAAATCGAAATTTTTCGGAACACCCAAAATTTTATTTTTGAAGATTTTCTAAAATCGAATTTTTATGCACGGCCAAAATTTAATTTTTGCAAATTTTTTAAAAATTGAAATTTTTCTGAACACCCAAACTTTTATTCTGGATTTTTTTTTGTGCAAATAAAATTTAATTTCGAAAATTTTCAAAAAATCGAAACTTCTTAGAACAACCAAAATTTTACTTTCGAAAAATTTCTAAAAATAGATATTTTTCCGAACAACCAAAATTTTAGAAATTTTTTTAGAAATCGAAATTTTTCTGAAGAATCAAAACTTTATGTTGGAAGATTCTAAAGATATCGAAATTTTTCTGAGCAACCTATATATATTTTCGAATTGAGTAGTGCAACTCCGCTCAAGTACAAGTCGTTTTGTTATAAATATTAATTTCTAGCGATTTAAAAATTAAATTAAGTTTTATAAATTTAATTACATATAAAAAACCTTTATATAATAAAGCAAACTTTTTTTCTAATTTTTATTTTAAATTTAATTTTTTTTTTATATGAAATAAGCAGTTTTAATACAGCAAATGCAATGACCTTTCAGACAACAGCATAAAAACAATAATAACAGCAAACAACTTTTAAAGTTTCAAATAAAAAGAAGACGCATACTTTGCATTAAAAAACTACAAATTTAAAAATTGCGAAACCCAAATGAAATGAAAGAATGAAATGTCAATATTAGTAGCTAAAGAAATAATTAAATATAGCGGAAAAATGTATAAGAACAAACAATTTTATTGTAGTTGTGTATGTGACTAAAGGGTAATAAAGTAATTACCAAAAACTTTTAAGCAAACAACAGAACAACAACCTAGTTAGTTAAGATAATATTTATGCAAAGGCAATAGAAAAAACACATTATTTCCGATACAAAGAGTAAACTCAAAATATACAAAACAAAAAATTTAACAAAGACAAACAACAATTCAACACAATATATATTCTTATTTTTACTTTAGCGAGGCTAAACATTGTTTATAGTGTACTAATTATACTCTTAGACTATTTTTTCATGAATTTTCGAAATACTTTTTTGTTTTTGAAAGCTTTTTCTACAAACTAAGCATAAAACCACCAAATGTCTACTTTCAAAGCTTAAAACTTCAAGAAAAATTTTAGTTTTGTGACATCACCGCTATTAACAAAATAAAAATAGTTTAGTAAATGGCTTAGCCGAACAATAAATATTTCTAAAAATACATTCGCTGTCCCTTACAAGCTCCCAACCACCAATAAAATTACAAAAGCTTAATTTATTATAAGTTTATAAAAGCTTTGAAATTCAACTAAATTCTTGAAACAAAAATAATAAACACAACAAATTTTCTATGACATTACAATATTAATAAGAAGATACTCAACACACTATATCCAAAAAATAATTGTATGAACAGCAGATCATTCAAAAGCAATTTTTATATAAAATTATTAAAAATACTAATTTATAGTGAATCGAGCTATATACAAAATTTATGTTATACCCCAAAACCTTAACCAAATATATAATAGATCCTCATAATGATAACTTAAAAAATAATAGTTGAAAAAAAAAATAAAGTTATAATGAATAAACTGTCATAAGTTCCTCGCAAAGCTTTGTTTAATTTATTGGGTTGGTTATACAAAAGCGCGGAAGCCGACTTTTTCAAAAAGTTTTTCTTCAATGGAGTCGTGACCTGACCTTATGCTGGTTATATAGGCCAGAGAAATTCTAAACTGTAGAATCTAGGTGTATTTCATAAAATATATAAGAAAGTGCCATAATTTTTCACACGGAAAGTTATAGAGATGACGTCCTAAAGTATCTTCAGATAAATAGCATAGTCTTTGCAGAATGATGCCCAGCAACATTCTAATGAGATTTGTTTATAATTTGAAAGTGTGACTACGGTTAGATGGAAATGAGGATTCCGGATACGGAAAGTTTTTAAGACCGTAAGGAAGTTTAAAAATGCCTTCGCATCTACGTCTACTACGTGAGTGGATTTTTCACGCCCGGGACCGCCTTCGCATTACTTCAGGGAAAAGTGTCTCAGATGGTCTTAAAGTAGTCCAGTTTCTGCTCTCCCTGCATCCAGAGATGCCCACGACTTTGCCGCCAGTATCAAGCTATTTAGCTCACCTTCTATTAACTCGATTTCTACGGAATCGGGGAGTTTGCTTCCATTATACCGGTGTTAAGTAGTGTCGCCGTGTAAGTCTGGGACTGATTGTGTTACACAAAATATGCTCATTACGATTTTTTATACGAGTCTTTCTGGATTTCTGTTTATTATCCTTGCCAACGGATTAATCCATTTCAAATACAGGAAAAAATCAGTGTAGACTAGTGTATTTGGAAAAATTGAGCTACCCTTTACAAAAGCTGCAAAGCTCAGCTTCATTGCCAGTCGCTTTTCTGCTATAAAAAAGCTCAAGTGAACAACCGGCACAACGATATGATAATTGAAAATCAAATACTATTACAAAATACGCGTGGGATAAATGATAACGAAGGGCCAAATAGGCAGCTAATTTGTGAAAATTGTTTTGACCTTCAAATTTGGGGATACAACAATACAAACAATCTTCTTATGCATGCAATACTAATTAGTATTATCGCTGTGCTCTAGCGTTAACGGCGTTAACCGAGGCATTTATTTATTAGTTGCTAATTGAAAGAGTTGCTAACGCTACAACAAGTCGGTAAATACAACAATAATCAGAAATAGCAAATAATTATTTTTGCATGCAATATTATTTTGAGAGTATTTTCGCAAATGAATTTCAGTTACTATTCTCATTACGGCTGCTTATTTACAAAAACATGTGAAGACACTTGTGAAGACGCATGTGAGTCACGCACTTGCTGCTTTGTTGAAGATATGCAAGCCGATTTGTATTTATTTATTCACTAAGTTAAAAATCGGTCTATTTTTGGTTGAACAAAGCTATCTGCTTGTGTGTTATCTTTTTGTTTGCTACAAGTACACAAATATGTAAATATACAATACTCTTCCCTCTTTTACCAAATCCAATCGTGCTTTGAGAATGCATGTGTAATATTTGTTATTGTTTTTTCACATGCCTATATGGGTAGTATGTAAACAATCGCTTGACTTGTGCTGACTGTGCGCGCTCTGTGCGAGAAAACAAGTCTTAGTTACAAGCTGTAAGCTCTAAAGCTTTCATTTACTCAACTTCTAACGCTGTATACTTGCACTGAAGATTTACATACAGAATAGTAGTTGTGAGTTGTAGGAGCGCCTGAGCCTACTATAAGATACAAATATGTCTCATTGTTGTCTGCGGCTCACTATCACTTATACTACATATTACGCTTTTACGATAAAGCTGAGATCGTTCGACTTCTCTACGGTGAGCATGAGCGCTACAATCGCTCTGCTTGTTGTTACAAACAAAGTATGTATATATGTATGTATGTGTGTTCTTGTAAGAGCTTACGCGTGTGCTGTTGGCCCACCTTTAAGTGGTGTTGCTGCTCAGCAGCATATGGCCGGGCCATCTAGCGACCAGCGTATTGACCAAGTCACAGTTGAGTTTTGAACTTGGCAGCGTGCGGTTGTGCCTTTCGCTTTGATTATCTACGATACGTTTATTTTTAAAATAACTGCAAAGTGTGTAATTTTGGTTGTAAAATATTAAGTAACGTTTACTAAAAAGCTCTTTTCGCGTACAGAAAGAAAACTCAAGCAAAAACCAAAATCAAATAAATAGTTTTAAAAGTAATTAAACGAAAAATTGTAGTATTAATATTAAAATTAATATAATTTAGTTTTTTCTTGTCGCGAAACAAGTGTGTCACCCCGAAATATTATATAAATGTAAAACTGTAGTTGCTTATTTACAGCCGTACATAATAAAAACAAAAAAAAAAGCAACTACAAAATTTGAAACAGTTGTGTAAAGTGTAATTGAAAGCCAATAAACGGAACAATTGCATTACTGTTTGTGTGCTCATGTGTGTGTGTGTGTGTTCTGCTTTTGTGTTTGTGCATGTGCTTGGTAGAACTTCCAGACGTTGGCGATTGCTGCACTACATTGCCCGCTAGGCTAACTTGTTGAAGCGCTACAGACTGTTGCGGTTTCAATTTCAATAACAACAAGTTGGAGTTGCAATATTTGTTGTTGCAAACGGTACTGCCAGCGAAGCATGTAGTTTTCGCACATGGAAATAAATAAAACTGCTGGATATAGTTTTACAAGTAACAACCTTTGCAAATGTATTATTGTAAACATCACTGCGGAAATATTAAAAAAAAATTATTTAAAAAAAAAATAAAAACGCATGCACTTAAAAAAAAATAATAATAAATAAAACTTTTGCGCCTTAAGTCAACTTACTGTGGTTATGTGCGTATAACTCACCCAGTTAAATTGAGCGTTTGGGCACTGCGAAACCACTAACGACCATAAAGACTTTTGAAATAACAAAATATGGTAATAAAGTGCTACAAAATTAAAAAAAAAATAGAATTAACGCACACAAAAATAAATTAATAGCAATAAATAAGCATAAAAAATCACAAAAATTAACTAAGATTGAATACAAAATAATTAATAATATTAATATAAATTAAAAATTATATAGTTTTATATAATTTAAAAATTAAATAAAAAAATTAAATTGCTTAGTATTAAAAATATACTATACAACTTAAAAAGAAAAAATATTATAAAAAAAATTAAAAAATGTGCTTTTAGGCTTTCACTAAATAAATAAGACGGAATATACACAGAACAGACAGAAGACAGAATTTACAAAAACAATAATATTAAATATATAATATAAAATAAAATATAATTTTAATATTTTAATCAAAAAATATTAATTATATACAGAAGATATTGCATAATAATAGTAAAAATTCATTATAAAACTTATAAAAAAATTGTTAAAAAAAAATAGTAATATTATATACAGATGAAATCTTATAACAATAAAAATAAACTAGAAACCTTATAAAAAATAAAAAACTGTTAAAAAAATAAATAGGTAATATTACAATAATTTTAATAAAAATTCCAGCTTTTGGACTTTCACTAAATAAATAAGAAAAATAATACCGCAGAGCTTTTGAAGAAGAATTTAACAATAATTTTAAATATATAACATAATAATTAGTAAAACAAAATTTAATAGCAAAATTAACGTTAAATAATATAATTATTATTTATGAAATTAATTAGACATATAATATATGTGTGTCTATTTATAAATTCTACAATATGACTTATAAAATAAAATTGCAAAAAGTTTTTGGCGACCATGGTTTCAATAAAAATGTGAGTATTACTATATATTTACGAATATTAATAAAGATTTATATTAAAAAAGGCAAATAAAAAGAAAATCATAAAAAGCAATTATTTGTAATTATATAATAATTAATTTTAAAACTATATTTTTTTAAATGTATTGAAGGGCGAGGGTTTTTTTTTTGACAATGTTTCGGAGGTTGCACAGATAAAAATTTTCGTACTAATGGACCTCATCAGAATCACGGGGTTGCTCAGAGAGGAGCAAATAGACTTTAGTATCGGTTGTATCATTTATTTTTATGAACGTGTGCTTATGTAGTTGTGTAACTTAGTTGCAGAAAACTTATTTTGCAACTTCAAAGACCCTGCAGCTACAACATATGCCGTTAAAACGTTCCCACCTATATCTATGATAAATACCCTCATACTCGTACACTCAAACGCCTAGCGTTTAGCTACATGGCGTGCTTAAGTGCCTTAAAGAACTTTGCAAAAAAAAAAAATAAGTATTCTACATAAATTAAAAGGCGTGTTAACGAATAGTGGTTTCGCATATGAGTGGCATAAAAGTCAAATTGCTTCTCATTTGAGATACTTAACTAAGACGTCCCGCTGCTAACTAGTTAGTCAACCTGAAGCAACGCTTTGCGCATTGTTAGTGAATTTGCTTGCGTGTAGCAGTGTGTATTTATTTCAAGAGTTACCGCAAGTTACAGTTATATCCGTTTTTAATTAAATAATTAAATGTTGGCGGTTTGTGATGTGCGCTTGGATAATTGTTCACTTTCTTCGGTGAGAACCACATATAATTTATCTAAGCACTTAATTGCTTTTGCCGGCAAATATGTGTGTCTAAAGTATGTACTAGGAAGTATTTCTAGTTTTTTTAAACATACAACTGATTTATGGTATACAATGTGTGTCGTTTTTTGCACTGACCGCAGATAGAATGGAATAACACGACTCTTTCAGCGAATATACTAAAATATTATACCATTTACACCGATGTAAATATAGCCAGCTATTAGTAAGAGTTTCAGAAAGTTTTATATACACTACTATACTGATCACTATCATAAATATTCTGGCCTCTGTGTACATCACAATTTTATAGCTGTATGGAAAGCCGAAGCTGAAGGAAACACCTTTGTTTTTATTGTTTTTATAATAGAAGCCGAAGAGTCGAAACAGGTTCAAAGAATATATTTTTTTGTGGTTTTTTAATTATTTCTACGTACATACGTATGCATCTATTGCTTACGAACAAAATAATTTCATTGCAGTTCCCAGAAAAAATAATTACTTTTGACAGATGACTTCATAATGATGTCATAATACAAATTCACCTGTGAAATCAACATAAATTAACGAAGTTTGTTGTTTTTACAAATTTATTTATATAAAACAACCAAACAGACATTAAATTTTCAATCTAAAAATATTTTTTATAATTTAAAATCAAGAGGTCATACTCTTGAAATACTCGTAAATGACCAAATACTAACACATACAAACAAACAGTCATTAAAATATTCAATTTCCTCTAAAAATACCATTATTTTATTTAAACTTACTTCAAAAACTCGTAAATGACCAAATACGACTCAATTTCGTTTTCACACAAAAACAAACCACATTGAAAACCCAAAGCAAAAACCTTGCGCATATCTCATCTGCTTCTCATTTCATTACAGCTCTAATACTCGTATAGATCCAAGCGAAATTTTCTAAAATAACGAAAACCAAAAATAAAAACAACTTTGGTGCAAATTAAATTCGCTGTAAACCACAAAATAAATCGTACACAGTGCGACGGCTTATACATATGTATTTTGATACCTACCAAAGCACACCTTCATACATACATAAATACAAATGCAAGAAACTACATAAAAACATTTTTTTGTTGGAATTGGTGGCAATAGCCAATTGTGGTTCATTGCACGCAAATCGGATTAATTGAATGTTGGTGTGATGAGCGCAAAGTGCAAAGGAAATGTTAAGTAATAATATGAGTAATAGGCGAGTGGTGATGAAATAGCCAAATTACAGAGAAAAACAGGTACGCGCAAAAAAAAGACAGTGCAAATCCAATTGGCAGAAGCGATAGATTTCGAACTCATGTGGCACAATATGGGTTGACGTATAAAGCAAAGTTCCATGGACTGAGCTAGTGGTAATAAAAATGCTTGATTGCTTTGAAGACTTTTAAGAAGATAATTGTGAAGTTTTTAGCCTCTAGGAAACCTAGTATATTATTATTGTAATAAAATTTTCCCTATACTAATTTCATTTCAATATTATTACCAAAAAAATAATAATTATTATTTCGGCATAATTTTCAGTGCATAATAATTGTAAAACAAATCCCTTCTAATATGCTAAGGATTTATATATAGAGCTTTAGAATAGCATAGAAGATGTTTGACAGTACCCTCCTCTTCTACCTCCTGACGACTTCTGCAATAGTCGTTATATGTAAGCGCTCCTACTAGAGTTATAAGAACATTCATTCCTTTTAAATTTTAATTAGAGTTGACATGTGCGGCCTATATGCCATTCATGCCACTTTGTCTGCTAGTTGAGCAAGACAGCGATTTACTCCGACGAGAATCAACTCAGTTTATAACATATTTGTCGCTTAGATATCTGCATGTAGTCGGAGGCATGTAAATTCATGCTTTTCCGGAGTCTAATCGTAGGTTGGTTCTGTCTATTTTATCTGCTTCACAGTTCCGTGAGCTATCAATATGTCCAGGAATCCATTACAGATTTATCGTGAAATAGGATGTTAGATCCACTAAGAGATCCAGGCATTCTTTCACTAACTTAGACGAAACTCTAAGAGACTTGGTTGTCCGCATATATAAATATATTCATTGTTGTGAGCATACTCCTTGTCAAAACAAGGTTTCAAGAGACAGTGCTAACAGGAAGAATTCAAAGATTGATTGCATCCTATTGCATTACGTTCCATATAATTTAATTTATTACATGCGCATTACTCACTAGTAGAAATATTTATATCTAAATCTGTCAGTGAACGAATGGAATTTGTAACACCGACTCAAATTACACAAAACTCCCATAAATTAAATCTCTTGTAATGATTTGCATAAGTGACTGATTAAAGGTGCAAGATGTAATGAGAATGAAATATTGACTATTAAATATGCAAGAATGAACGGTGTACTATGGGAATAATATAAATATTGAATAAGTATATCTATAGCTATATGAACTTTACACACACAAATGAAAGTTACCAAATTGAAAGTGGACCGCAGCATGAGCACTGAAACAGAGTCAAACAAATACTTGACTGTAGCAAGCAATCATATGACACCACAAGCGAAAGGTTACCGAATAAGTACATATATATGTATCTACAGGGAAACGTAAATATATGCATGACAGGTAAAAGAGATCAAAGACAACAGCAGTGACTATAAAAAAAAACGAATTAAAGGCAAGCTGGACACCAACACAATAACAAAAAAAGAATCTAAAAAAAACTTGTAACGAAAATCGAGTTTAAGAAAACATGCATCGCAAGCCAATCTAAGACAAAAATCATTATGCCATTAAATGCAATCGAAATAAACCGCCAGCCACTTAGACGGTCGATCACTGCTAAGAGCAATCAGTCGTTCGTTGTTTTTCATTATGGTGTTGGAATTTTTATGTCACTGAACCTGTTTCGTGGCAGCAAAGTAAGTCGTTTTTTTGGTGTTTTTCTGCTGTTGGGGCCATATTTAATTCTAATGTTTGTACAAGCATTAGATGCTGTGGCTGGCTGGTGTGGCTTTCAGTAGCAGAGACGGAGGCGGCGATAGTTGAAGATTGGCTGCTGCAGCAGGTACGGCGCGCGTTTCGACTTTGGAAAGGCTATGCTTTTACATACTTACATGAATATTATATGTGTGTAGTTAGAATAATGTTGGTTGAAACGTAGGCTGGGAGGCCCTGCGGTGTTTGTCACAGCGCATATTCGTTATGGCGTTGTAGAATCGGTGGAATTAATTACAAATGCAATAGCGCTTAAGCGGATAATGCTTATATGCATACTTTATGTACACAAGATTTTTCCATATTCGTGTTAGTATATACAGCATTAATAATTGTGGTTTAAAGCTGATTTTAACAATCTATTCATAAATATTTTCTTCGTGTTGTACAAAAATTATTCTTGCGTGTTGGCCACTGCAAGCACAAAATAAATGCATTTTATTATTTTCAAATCAAACGTGCAAGACTTGCATGTTTCTTCGTGAGACACCGCACGTTCGTACGAATTGGCAACTCTGGCTGCCGTAGTGACTTATTGAACTCGGTGTAATTTCTATTCATATGGCAACATATTTTCTATACGTAATAAATTAAGCATGAAATTGAAGCAAGAAATCCTCATTTATGTTTTATGATGACCGACTGTATTAAAGAAAAGCAGATAAAAGCGAAACTATTTTACACAACGCATGAAAAAACAAAACTGGAGCACTTTTTCTTTTCTTGACTGTGCTTATTGGCTAAAAATATATTAATATTTCAACACCTTTACCTGTAATTCGCTTTTAGTCTAGTTTTATTGATGGTATTATTTTTTCTATATTTTTTTTTTAGAAAATAAATTTATAATTAAGATCTATTCAATGAGACTTTGAATAGAAAATAAGGAACGCGATAGATATGATTATTTATTGTTATATAAGTTAGTTATAATAAAAAAAGTAAAAAAGTTAACTTCAAAGGCAGCGATGCTATAATAGCCTTTACAAATAAAAAGGTTTCCATATACAAGAGAGGTCAGTTTGAATGCAGCTATATGTTATGGTGATTAGATCTGAACAATTTCTTTAGGGATTACACGATTGCTTTAGGTAATAACCCGTTACAAATTTATATTTTGTCATATGAAAAAGTTTTCCATACAAGCATTTGATTTCTGTGGTTCAGTTTGTATGACAGCTATATCATAAAGTGATCCGATCTAAACAAATTTCTCGAAGATTACACTATTGCCTTAGCAAATAACGTGTACCAAATTTCGTGAAGATATCTCGTCAAATAAAAAAGCTTTCCATACAAGCACTTGATTCAGATCCTTCAGTTTGTATGGCAACTATATGCGATAGTTGCTCGATATCGAGGGTTCCGACAAATGAGTAGTATCTTGGAGAGAAAAAGACATGGTAAAATTTTCATATAAATTTATCAAAAACTGTTGGACTAGTTCGCGTCTGTACAGACTGTTGGGCTTGACCAAATCGATTAAGCTCGTCCCACTGATCATTTATATATATGTATGTACATATATTTTATAGTCTGTGACATTTCCTTCAGGGTGCTACAAAATACGTGCCAAACTAAGCATACACTGTTACGGATGTTGTTGCAGCAAAAGCTTTTATGATTACCCACACTATACCAGTTATTATATTACTTTTCTTTAATTCGATTGTTGCGTTTTAATTTGAAATTGCGCTTAAGAATTGTTGTTGTAGTAAATTGCGGAAAACTGCGAATATCGCGTAGAAGGCGAGATATAAAAGTAACGCCAATATTTAGCTACCGTTACGATTAAACTTTGTTGTAATTCAATCTAGCAGCAGGGTTGCATGTAAAAAAGCTGTTCTAATTAGATTGGCTTACATTGTAGTCTTGGATTGCATTAACAACGGGGATTTAAGGCAGTAAAGTGAAAAATAAATTGAATAGTGCGCTCTCTTAATTCGAATTGAGGTAGCTCGCTAGGTGGCGAAGTGTACATATTATTCACACAGTCACTTAAATGACAATATTTCGCAAAAGAGGGGCATAAGCCCATTGTTTGGAGGAACCATAGATGGTAACATAGAAAAAAGAAAATTATCGAAATCATCATTTTTTTTTATACAAAATGCTTCCTCCAAAAATATGCAAACTAAGCTTAACTACGAAATAATAGTGCTTATACTTTTGCAAGCGTGTAAGCATGCGCTCAGCTCCGCAATACACTCTTGCATTATTTTAGCACAAGAATAACAATATTTTAGCAATAAAGCTGCAACGGACCAACGGCTAGTGCATTTAATTGCTAGCGACTTTTGAATAGTTGCTTTTATTGTTGTGCTTGCAAACAAAAGTGAGCATAAATAACGGCAAAAAAGCAAACACAACAAAGTTGTTGAAGAGAATTATGCCTGCACTCGCCTCGTACTATTTTCGTCTGCGCGGCTTGAAATCGAAAGTGCCATGGCTTAGCTTTGTGCTAAGCTAGCTGCCGCTTGGTCCATAAATATTTATATACACGTACAAGCGAGAGATTGCACGGCATCAATATATACTTATTGATTATATGTATTTTCGTTGCTGCTGTTGCAGTTATGCTTGCGTTTTGTTGTTGGCGCTAACTCCATTGATTGCTTGCCAGATTATTGCCTGCGCAGCATTTTAATTGAGCGTCAAGAATTCGCTTAAGAGCAAAAAAGAAATTTATATGCAATTTTTATTAGATTGCTACCAATAATTTGTGTTACAGTTGCAGTATTTGCCATTTTTTGTTTTACATACACACGCTTAACGGCATGTTGGGGTGTATTTATTAAAATAAACGTGCGATCATAAATATCCTAAACTTTGGTTATGAAACACTTTAATTAGAGGTGTAGTAGGAATTTAAATTGATTTTAAATGCGTTACAGTGCTTGATTGGAGGCAATTCAGAGTTGTAGTTTATAGTTTTCAGTAGCTGAAGGTGCTGATATTAGTATTACGCATAAATTTTGGTTTATTTCTTGAGTTATGTAATATAAAAGTTCTTGTTTTATAACTTTATAGAAAAGTGTATATTAGGGTGAGCAAAACGAAAAAATCAAACACCGAACTTATGATGCAAAATGAATGAGGAAAATAAGTGACACCGGAAAAAAACCTCGGTTGTCAAATTTGCAGTTATGTTTGTATATTTTAAATGCCAGCTAAATTACATAGCAATGTTCCGGCATTTTCAAGTCGCCTTTGGACAAGTTTTTTATTACGCAAAACCGCAACAACAATTAAAAATATGCGAAAAATGCCAGCAAGTCGTAGACCAAAAAACCAATTTAATGATTTTCCAGTTTAGCCGAAGCAAATACAGAAATAGTATACAAATTACAAATAAAAACAACAACGTCAGCAAAACCAACAAAAGCTTTAAAAAAGTCAGAAAATGCGCACACTTTTCCAACAGCCAAAAAAAAACTTTCATTTATGCGTAAAAAGTGAGAAGGAAAACTACAAATAAAAGGTCGCGTAAAAAGTTAACTGCGAAATTTTGCAGAAATGCATAAATGATTGTCAACTGCATACTACAAAGTTCATAAACTTTTGTAAAATAACTGTGGTTGGCGCGCGACTCACCTGCAGCAACAGGTCGGTTTAGTTGCCCGTCACCGTGGCCAGTTGCAGCGCAATTTAGTAGGAAGGAAGTGCACGTGGGCAATTATTATGTTGCTGTTAAGACTTTGTAATAATGAACGCAACGCAGAAATAGAGGATAAAAAATGGTAAACAAAATCTTGTTTTTATATATGCGCATGGGGGAATATAACTGTCTACCAGTGCTGTGTATATAAACGAGTTGTTGTTGTTATGCTATGTATGGTTGCTGGTTGGTGATTTTGCGCAGACGCAGCCACTGCAGCATCCAACCGTGCCATCGCAGTGCTTCCTGTTCAGCGGCATGCGCTGCCTACAAGTGCACTTAAATGGCGTTAAATGGCATATTTTTATGATTACGAGTATGAGCGTTTGTGTACACTTACATACATATATGTATGCACTTACTTATATACATACATATGTATGTGTGTTTAATTGTATATGTATTTGTTGAAATGTGAGTTTAGTGAAAACCTTTGAACATTTCTTTTATGCTATTGACATTAAGGCTAAATAAAGTGATTTTCAATGGTTGCATTTTGAGAGGAGAAAGTTTTCTTGACTCACCTTACGAATTTAATACTTGCTGCATATGTAGTTGCATGGCTAACGGTATTGTTTCGTTAAAAAGTTTTCCGTAAGAAACATTTGCATGCATATTTGATATAATTTATTGTTAGAGTTTTAATTTTCCTCTAATAAAAACGACTAAATGTTCGTTAAAATTTTATATTTTCTGGAAATTAAAAAAATTAAAAAATTGCATTATGATATAAAATCCTCTAAATGTTCATAATAAAATTTAATATTTTTGAAAGAAATTTGAACTATCGATTTGGATTTTTAGATATATCTAAAGGTATAAGCTTTCAAATCATGAAAAAAATCTTTTTTTTTTCTTAATTTCACACTAGCAGTCCCCCTAACATTACAAAATTCATAATTTTTGAAACCATTCATGAGAAAAATCAGTATTTCTGCACTGATTTAGTATTATATTTTTTGATTAAAATTATTAAGCAGTAATTTACAATTTCTTAACTTTGCTGTTTTTGATATTTTTGTAATAATTGGACTACATCACCTCTTTCATTGTTTGACCATGAAAAAACTGCAGCGGCGTACGGCGACAAAAGAAGAAAAAACCATTAAAAATCTACCATAACTAATATGTGATGCCCATACTCGGTACAACAACCCAAAAACTCTTTCATTAATCGATTTATTTAGCCTGCAGGTATTACATTTACTCCATATTTGCCTTTTTTCGCTAATTTTGGTTGGATATTGTTGTACCAAATATGATTTTGGTATATTGACTCTGATCTTATGACTTAATAGTTGGCAGAAAGGGTTCATGTGTGTATGTATACAAATATAGGTATAAATAAAAAATCATAAAAATGAAAATGGAAATAATAAAAAATAGAAAAAAGAACTTGTATACTTTCTATTTTATTATCCACACAAAGCAATATATGTATTGGTATATATTGCAAATAAAAGAAAATGTTTGCGAAAATAAAACTCATTAAAAGCAATGAATTGCTTGCGGTTTTGCAATAAATTACAAATTATAATTAAAATTACTAATATTTTTTGCCATGTATACGTATTTTATTTTGCTAAAAAGTTATTATGGAAACAATTTTTTGTAGCCGCTTTGGGTTTTTTTCCCATCCAGCCAATCGTCAAATAAAATCTATCGATATACCGTATATTGATAGCTCTATGTATCGGTGTGTCCACGTAGCTTTTGCTGCTGGCCCTAATACCCTTGTAAGTGCATTAGCGCAGCCATAAAAATAAAGCAAATGAAATTTTAATAGGAAAAAGTGCATAAAGAAGCTTAGCTATTGTTAAATGTAAATAAAGGCTGTGCCATAATTTCTGTGAAGGTAATGTTAGCAAAAATGTAAAAATCGCAGAAGCATTCAATTTAACGAAAGGAAAAAAATTAAAATCGTAATGAATTAGAGTCAATAATAGTGAGCGAAAAATAATTAAAAATGTAGCATTTAGTGTGAATGGAAATTTGAAGTGAACGTGATATGCATGTGTTGGCATAAAGCGATGCAAATTATAAGGAATTTGCACACATTTTTTTAAATATATTGCAAGCTGTAAAGCTAGTAG
Organism: Bactrocera dorsalis; assembly: GCF_023373825.1. Lineage (NCBI taxonomy): Eukaryota > Metazoa > Arthropoda > Insecta > Diptera > Tephritidae > Bactrocera > Bactrocera dorsalis. The sequence goes on along the minus strand of NC_064307.1, from coordinate 71,782,300 downwards.
AGATGCTTGAAAATACTATGATACTTAAAATGTTTTTAGAAAATGATTAGTATAATGAGTATTAAATAAAATTGAATATTCAAAAAAAAAGAGCTATAAACAAAGTTTGCTTAATATGCTTCAAGAAATGTTTATAAACATTGTTGATTGCTTGTAATCAATGATATATAAATGTTAAAAAAAATTAAAAAGGAAATGTTAAGAAGCCCTTTGTTGACTTTCCCAAAACTATCTAATCAAATTACTGAAAATATTTTCCAAAAAAATGAAAAAGGAAGCAAACGAAAAGCCTTTATTTGTTGCTGCAACATTGTTGCCGAGTCAACAGTTCAATAAACTGATCGTATAATTGATTTTTTGTTGGCATACCAGGCACTAAATTTGCATGTGCCTGCTGGTGGTTTTGCATTCGTTGTTATTGTTGGCATTTTTGTTGCCACTACCAACATTAATGACTGCAGTTGCTTACTACACACTGCCTAATTAACACAATTGGCCAATGACGTTTGACGTGGCCTGGTACGACGTTGTTGCCACTACAAATACGTAGTGAGCATGTATGCGTGCGCACAATCGTTGAGATATTTGGTCAATTATTTCGCTCCAAATACCTAGCTATTTTGCATGGGCAGCTAATATGCAAGTGCTTAATGGAGAGTGAGTGATGGATGGTTGACTATTGGCGCGACATTGGTATTCGGAAAATGCGCTAAGAGAAGAAATGGTAGTCAAAGTTTTGGATAAACAATAGGTATATGTATGTGAGATGTATATGAGATGTATTACTACTATTAGTTTGTACGTACATATATTAGTGTGGATAAAAAAAGAATTGAATATTTTCCGCTTGAAACTAGGTGTCTAAAAACCTATATACATAGAGCACCAAGCAAAAAATTTTTTTTGCCCCACCTTAATGTAAACAATGAGATATCTACATATATAATTTATATATCTATTTTTTATTATTTCTTGATTATCCTCAAACATTTTTACGTGCACATTGCATGTTGTAAATTGAATTTTTAACATAACTTTGCTATGCAAATGTTACGCTCAATTTGTTTTTGTTGCCTGTGCCGTAGCGTGTAGCGTAAAATGTTTAGTTACATGGCTAATATTTTCTTTGCTGGTGAGTTAATTAGTTTTATGATTACAGTGATTGAAAATATAAAAAATGTGGTATGGAAAATATTTTTCTCACTCAATTATTTCGTAGCTCATACGTGTCTAAGAGTTATATTCACGAAGAAAGCAAAATAACAGTCGATAATTATTAGATTCATGATGGAGTGTATATTCTAATAATAAAATAATCAGAATATCTTTTCTAAAAAATAAAACTAATACACTAAAGCATAGCATTTTTCAAAAATTTATTTCAGGTGTTCTTATATTATTGGAAGAAGGGGGTGCGCCATATTATGGGTAAGTTTTATATGCTAAAAATTTATTATATCTCAAGGTAGTTAAGTATAATATTAATTTTAGTTATTTTATAACTATACGCAAATTTGCAACACTTAATTTTGCTAGTTAATTATTGTAACTAATTAAATTAATTAATTACTTTTTTTGTGCAATATCTTTTTAACAAATTTTGAGCTATTCTAAGAATTTTTGCTTTAAAAAATAAAAATTATGATTAAATTAAACATAAAACACTTAATTATTTTAAAAAATTTTCTAAAAAAATTATAAATAATTAAAAAATAAAATTCCAATATTAACAACACCTCTGCGCCATTTCAATTGCACCCTAGCATGGGAAGGTCAGTGTCTGATTCAAGGCGTCAGAGAGATGCGAAAATCGAAAATTAAAAAAATGCCATAAAACGAAATTATTATTTTTTCCTTACTTTCACTATCAATTTGCCAACGAAATGATTTGCATCATTAACAGCCAACCAAAGCATATAGCACATACACACCTCCAACAGCGTTGTGTCCATACCACAAGCATACTTGCCTGCTTTCATCTTAGGCACAGCCGACAACGGTAGCCAAACAACAACATACATACATAACTACAAATGTGGCAGCAACGCAACAAAGTTAATAGCAGAGTTCAGTTGTTAGTTTTTTTTCATATTGCTCGTGCTGCTGCACTTACCGTTGCTGACAGAGACGTGAGTGAGTACGTGTACAACATGAGGCGACCCAAGCGCGTAGCAGTTAGTGAAAATCGGTTAGATCGCGCAGATACAAAATAAAGGAGTTTCATAAAAAGCTAAAATTGAAAAAAGTATACAAATATACATATATATCTATGCGTTAACTTCCAGCAACTCACGCGCAATGCGCCTAAAAAATGTTTATTGTCTCGAATTTGCTGCCTTTGGCATTATTGTTGCCAGCTGCAGACGCCGTAACTTTTGCTTTCTTTCGGATATTTTTTTTATACTACGTTTAGTTGTTTTTAAGCTTTTATCAGTACTTAGGTGCTTTTACGACTCAGCGCCGCCAATAAACAATTAAATACACACAGCTTATGAAAAAAACAAATATTTTCTTTGCAAATAGCAAATACCATTTTTTGTAGCCTTTTGTGCCTCTTATTGCTTAGCTGCGATTTTCTCACAGTCGCATTATTGCACATATATTTATTATGTTTTTTTATGTTTTGTAGTTTTTTATTGCTGTTGTTGCTGCTGCTCGCCATATTTACCCACTGCTACACGCTATTAAAAGCCGCCAACCTGCTTACCACCCACACACATGCATACATTCACCGCTCTTTGTGCTGTTTACCACACTTGGCATGTCAATTGGCCATATAATCCGCAAATGCGCTGGCAACATGTTGCCAGACAGCGCGTTATAAATAAATGTTGCCACAACTTCTTTCACTACTTTTTCTTATAATTCTTTTTTATTTGCTTTTTATTTCTCCCACTCTTTCTTGCCGCGTTTCAATTAAATTATCAACTTTGAGGCGTACACATGTTTTTTGCTGGAAAAAATCATAAAAAAAAACAGCAAAACTTGATAATTGTCTGTCTCTCAGCGCAGCTGCAGCTTACTCCACCGCCTTCAACGTAAAAGTGAAAGAAATGCACTTTTTTCGGCGAAATTCAACGACGTTTTCGTTTTCGTGTTATCTTTGGTGTTGTTGCTGGCTGCTGTGATGCTGCTGTTGGTTTTTGCGCTTTTTCGTTTGCCTACCGGCAATGTTTTAACTTCAATCTGCCTCAGTTAAAGGGGAGACACTACACATTTTATTGTTTATATTGTTTTTGCTGTTGTTGATTTTTTGTTGTTGCCCATCAGCTTTGGTATGCATATCAATTTATTTTGTCTTTCACTGTCGCTGCTACTTTTCATCCTTTTACTTATATGAAAACGAAAGTTGGGCGCCTTACAGGCTGCAGCTGTTGAATGCTGAGTCTGCGATTTTTGTTTGTGTTGACCTTTCGTATTAAGTTGATTTAAAGTTTTTTCCGGAATGTTATTTGGTAATGTAAACGAATGCATTTTTGTGGAACAGGTAGCACGTCAATTAAAGTCCCAAGTCTCATAGCAAAACTCAATTTTTTGGCAAAATTCGTTGTTTATTCAACATATTAGTTCCCCTCTAATTTTTCGATACTGTTTTGCAGAACGATTTGTCCTTTGCTTCAAAATAGGTCTCAGTTTTAGCGATCATCTCTTTATTCGACGAAAGATTCTTCCCAGGCAGCGTCTTTTGAGATCTGAGAATAAGAAATCATCGCTGGTGGCCAGATATGGAGAATACGGTGGATGCAGAAGCGATTCGAAGCCCAATTCATTAATTTTTATTATTTAATCAACACGCGAAATTCCTTTTAATCCATTTATTCCGCAGCAATAACAGCCAGCCGGCGATGTGATGCAGTTTAACCGTCACGAGGTGATTTCGCGGGAAGCTAGCTGCCAGGTGGCGCAATGAAAGAAATGCAGGCACAGTGCCAGGCCAGTCTTTAGGAGATTTTCGCGCCGCGATGTCATGAAATTTAACAGTCGCGAGGTGATTTTGCGAGAAGCTGGCTGCCAGTTGGCGCTATAAAAGAAACGCACGCACAGTGCCTGGCCAGTGCTTAGGTGACTTTCGCGCAGCGATGCCATGTATTTTCTAAATCGCGAAGTGATTTCGCAGGAAGCTGGCTGCCAGCTGGCGCTATAAAAGAAACGCACGCACAGTGCCTGGCCAGTGCTTAGGTGACTCTCGCGCCGCGATGCCATGTAATTTCACAGTCGCGAGGTGATTTCGCGGGAAGCTGGCTGCCAGCTGGCGCTATAAAAGAAATGCAGGCACAGTGCCTGGCCAGTGCTTAGGTGACTGTCGCGCCGCGATGTCATGTAATTTAACAGTCGCGAGGTGATTTCGCGGGAAGCTAGCTGCCAGCTGGCGCTATAAAAGAACGCAAGCACCGTGCCTGGTCAGTACTTAGGTGCCTCTCGCGCCGCGATGTCATGTAATTTAACAGTCGCTAGGCGATTTCGTGGGAAGCTGGCTGCCAGCTAGCGCCATAAAAGAAACGCACACACGGTGGCTGGCCAGAACTTAGGGACTTTCGCGCCTGCCTGCCTCTCTTTGCAGCCGAAGTTTACTTTTTTTGTTTTTATTTGAATATTTAGTATATACAAGTAATTTCATACCAATCTAGCTGTTTTTACGAGAACCTCACTTAAAGCATCTCAAAAATATAAATATTTATATTACCTCAAATACTTTTGTAATTGTTATTCCTCATCTAAATTTGCCACTTAACAAACTTTGCGTACGAAACACTTGCGCCCCCGACCATTGACTTGAATTTAGTGTGATGCTTAAAATAATTATCCGTAAATGCTTACGTGTAAATACTCAACAACACAACGCATACCGCTTCAATAAGTACATTCATAAGAATAGCAGCTAGCATATCGCACCGGATTTATCTCGTATGGCTACTTGACACCGTCGGCCGCTGTTCACTATGCATTGCGCGTTCGATTGTATAACAAAATTTATTACTCACTACTTTTTTTCGTTTTCGCGTGCTAGAAGCTTAACTACACGCCACCAACCAAGAGTAGTTGCGTTGTTGTGCCAAAGCGCAGCACCACGCTTACAATACATCATTCCATACATAAATATGTGTGGTGTATACAATATATATTTACATATAGTATATATTATATAAATAACTCATTTGTTCGGCATTTGCAAGTCAAGGTTAACCAAACATACTTCACTTACATATCGACGATATGTGCGCGTATATAATACTCTCTGAATTATGTGCTTTTGGCTGTGCAGCATTCCGCACGGCATGCCAAATGCGCAGACATATTGATTTGATCTGTAGATATGTTTGTGAGATGCGATAAAAAATTACTGCCAACAACTACAAATGTTATACAACAGCAGCGCAGCAATAAGCATAAAAAATACACAAATAAATTCTTAAAGCGCTTTAGTCGCATTAGAAAATGTTGTTATTGTTTTTTATTATCTGACGGACAATTAATAATTTGCCACTTGAATGGTTTTTACTTCTACGCCTTAAATTTTTAAACAATTTTAATGATGGAATGTGTGGGATTTTTTTTTTGTCAAAAAAATGCTGTTTTGCTTTACCGAAGATTATTTTTCCATGACCTTAAAAACGAGTGGCGTTGCTGAAAGCAATATGGCTGCCTAATGGTTCAAAAGCCCGAAGTTATTTTGTTTAATATTTTTTTAGTGAAGTGCATCGCTGAGGTGTGATCTTTGCTTAATAAAATGAAGATAATAAATAAAAAAAGTATAGAAAAATATTTTAAAAATGTTTGCTATGTAATATAAAGATAATACTTAAAAAATATTTAAAAATATTAAAAAATAAAAAATTCAATACGCAAAAAATTTATAATTGATCACTGCAAACTCTCTTATTTATTTTGTATGTTTTTTTTATTCGTCTGAAGCAAACGGATAGCCAATTAAGCACCTACATCAAATCTTCATTGCGTCAACTTATTCGCCATGAAGTGTCATTCTCTAGTGCTTTCATTCGTTTTTTTAACTGAAAATGTTGCTAATGAGCCTGATATATACGAATAAGAAAAAAATAAAATAAAATAAATAAGAGTAAAAATAAAAAATTAAATAATTTGATAGAAAATAAATAAAATAAAAATATACGATTTTCTTATATTTTTTAACCCTAAAGGCAAAATAAAAATGAATTGCAAGTAAGTTTGTATATGCCTTTTTTATAAAAAACTTACAAGCCTTTGATATGAGAAGCGAATTATCGATGTTTTGAGTTGTATGCCAAAATATGAAATATTAGTTTTCAAACTATGAAATATTGGTTATTTCACTAGGGACTAAAAGCAGAAGCTTTTTGAACTCCGGTTCAAAATATAGTCCCTCTAAAATTACTAATATTTCATGTTCTCAAAACTAATATTTCCATTGTACAATCAAACTTCATTTAAGATTGCCATAAGCAAGAGGAAACCTGATATTTTGCGGTTTCGTTGTAAAAAAATTGCAATAAAAAGAAACAACATCAGTAACCATAAGGTAAAAATCAGCTAAAAACAAACAAACCGAAAACCAAATAATAATTATTAAAATTTCTCTGTGTTGTTTTGCCGCCAAAGGGTAGTAATATTGACTGCGGTTGGCTTTCTAAGGCTAGGCTCTTACAAACGCCAGCAAACAACATTTCAATGACAAAGCGCCGCTGCTTTTGCGACTGTGGTAATAATTGTTCATTTGTCTTTCGACTATTTTCTGCTTTATCCAACAGTGGCGTTGAACATTGCCGGTTATCTAAATAAATATTGCCAGTTAATGATCTAACAATTTTCTCAAATTACCGCAGAAATGCAATTTCGCAAATATTTCTGTTTGATTTTAATTGTGTAATTTTTACGTTTCGCACTGCACACTTTTCTAATTCACACAAGTATTTATTTTAGCGAATTTCACTAGCTGAAAGTGAAAAGTGTGAATAGTTAGAGCTTAAGAGCTTAGCACGACAAATTAGCTGAAGGAGGCACACAAATATATAAACGGTTTTGGTAATTATGTGTTTTAGTGTGCTATAAAATGTTGCCTTGCATGTTGCAGCGCAAATATGAACTGCTGTATAGCAAGGACAGTGATTAGCTCAAATAAACGAAAGACTTAAGCAACGAACTTGGTTTGAAAATTATGCTACAATGTTGTGAGCAATTATAATCAATGGCAGCTTAGTACGATGTGCATATGCTGCTGAAGTTATTGCTAATAATTAGCGATATGGCTATTAAAATTAAAAACACAATTAGCAAGAAACGTTACAAAAACTTTGTATTGGAAGAAAAATTATTAATAGTTGCTAAAATACATCAGCTTCTTGGCATTTTCGAAAAATCTTCTTTTTATAAAAATTAAATTTTTAAATTTTTTGCTTTAAACTTATCCTTCAACAGCAATCTTTTTGTACTAAAAATCAGATTTTATCTATTTTCATTCCAAGAAATTACAGTTGTGCGAACATAAGCCATTCTGTTATTATTCTTACTTAACCACCTTTCTGCCTTTATCTTTTCAATGATTAACAGCATTCATGCGTAACTTGCATTAATGAGTAGTCAAATCACTGAATTGAAAGTTCATTCACATCGCGTTCGCACAGAATAATACAACGAGTGTTTACAATGGCAATGCGCTAGCTATATTTATAAAAAAAATGAAAAAACCCTAAAAATAAAATATACATCACAAAAAGGTTATAAAAAAAATTAAGTAAAATTAAAATGCCTGTGAGCTTTACTCAGATTCCTTTATCAACTATTTCTTCAACCATTATATTTAATCTTTGATTTATTGCCGTAGTAAGACAAATTAATATGCTTTAATTTAATTTAATCAATTTCAACGCTTTCTGCTAATGTAAATAACAGAACTAACATGCAGCCTTGCTTGCATAGTTTTGAGTTTCTTGTTTTATTATGTATTTGTTCTACATTTAAACCTGTTTTATGCATTTATACCGTTATAGAGTTATATATATGAACAAATGTATGCATTTGTTAAAATTTATTATAATAGAGATAGATGTAAATATATGTAACGGTTATAGTGAGAAAAAATAAATAAATAGGTTTATTCAACTTCACTTAATTGTGGATTTTAATGAATTCTTGTATTGCTTTTTCGTTTTTAATAATAAAATGTACAAAAAAAGTAAGAGTGCAATCTAAGCCAAGTAGTCATGCCTAAATTAGTCATTATCGCTTTTATTATGTCGTGGGAAATCTTGAAATGTCAAGGTTGGTTGGTCAGGCAATAGCAGAAAGCTGGTTGACAGGAAGCAGCTAATCATAATTTTGACTAAAAGTTAGTGATGATAATAATGAAATAATAATAATCATAATTTATTATTTAATTGTTAAATAAATAAAGAGGTACTATTCTTCGATCTGTTATCTATGTAAATTCAATTGTTTTAGAAAATTTTAATTAAAGCGAAATAATAAAGAATTGTATGCAAGATATATCTTACATATATGAAATATAATGTAAGATGCGTAAGCAATGTAAAATCTAATTTAAATGCCTTAAAATATGTCTAAGGAATACACTGTTAAGTTATAATTATGTATTTAAAGTCAAAACAGAAGACTTAAGCAACGAACTCGATTGTAACAAGAGTTGATAATAATGAATTACGAGAATATAGACAACAAAAACTTTGATAAACAGATTAAATCGAAAGTACATATTTAATTGCATTGATCTCGTTCTTTTGTGTACTATATACTAGAAAAAGTATATTAATTAGAAAAATAAATTATTGCGTAATAATTAGTAAAAAAGTTCTCAATAAAATTATTAAATTCGATGCATAGAGAAATAATCTTAAGCTACTCCAAGCCAAACGATTTAAGTTTTACGTTTTACTAAAAATTTAGTAAATGAATACAAACATTAAAGATTTCTTGGATTCAGGGTATAAATGCTATTTGCATATAACCAAATAGAAAGTCCACTAAAATTGATATCCGACCCTACTGCAAAACTCACCGAAAATAGGTTAATACAGTTTTTGAATGAAGTAGCAATAAAAACTATATAAAAAAAATGTCATGCCAACATTAAGTAAAGCGGATTACAGTGAGATGAAAAATAATGTCAACAAAAGTCGTCGCAAAAGATTTAAATTTATTGCGGTGAGTTGCAAAACATTTCAAAAAAACCGGATTTCATTACAAAAAACAGAGCTTTTGGTAATTAAAACAACTTTGACCTTTTTTCGAAAGCAGTAATTTAATATAATATTGCAAATATGTGGAAATGTAATTAAAAAGAAGAATTTTTTCGCTGTCGTTGACGCTGTGTTATTTTATGTTTATTTTTAATAAGTCGAATTTTGCTTAGCATAAAACAAAAAATGACAGAAAGTAACATAAGAACTTACTTTAAGATTTATACATTGCTTGTAGTGTTAATACTATTTTTAATGCCTTGGAATAACCCTCAACGATTCATAGAAGTAAAGAAAGTGGCGTTAGAGCCAAGTGGCATGAGATAAAAATGCTAATATATTCACAAAGAACTGCTAATGACGTTTACTAACGAGCAGCAGGTAAGTAGAATATATATAAATAAATAAAAAATCTGAGCGTAAGCATAAAGCGTTGAAGTTTTAAGTACGGCAAATAGAAAAATCTGAGTGTTGGCATAAAGCGTTGAGATTTCAACGGCGGCAAAGCATATCGCATAATTTTTGAATAATTTTATGTAAAACAAGCGTGAAAGCATAAGCTTAACATTTTTTAAATTTTGTCGGTGAAAGTAGGCTCCATGGGTTGTAAGAATTATGCTGGAGAGCATGGTTTTTTTTTTAAATTTTTTTTTTTGCTACAGGGAAAAAGAGCTTTGACAACTAGAAAAAATGTGATGTTTCAGTTTCTAACCAAACTGTTTTGGTTCATAAAAACTTCAACCATATTTAAGAGCCAGTAAGTTGAAAATATAATTCTAAATTCAAAAAAGTTCGTCAGACTCTGCTGTATATTTACCTCAAAATAATATAATAAATTGGCAAAACCTTGAAATTTTCTCACACACACCGCAGTGAACAATTAATTGTAATAAGGTGAGAAATATAAACTAATTGCGGTGGGGCAACTACATAAAAAATATTTTAAATATTTTTTTTTTAATTTTTATTTTATTTTCTCCCTTATTTACGCTCTACCTTGTGCACACTGCGAAATATTACACCTCAAGATATCCACTTTCGTTTTTACTCCCATGCCCCAGTAAGTAAATTAATTTAGTTATTATTACCCTCGTTACCCAAATGAGGTGTGACAAATCAACACAGCCAAATATGCAATACACACACTACTTTACCATGTAATTGTCTGGCTGTCACGTTTCCAGCATACGCTTTAGCTTTAACAAGAAATCACCTTTTACATGTGAACTCTATATGCTTACATCCATAATTATATGTGTGTGTACGCATGTACTTATTTATGTTTGCATAATAAAAACATGTTTGCGGTTGGTAATTATAGTCTTTATAAGTGGATATGTGTCTGTTGACGCTTTGGTGACATTTGAACAGGGCGACTGGCATAAAAACAATACGCACACACACATAAAAGCAGTGAATTTGCAAAAGGTGGTCATTAGGCGCGACGTTCGGTATGCAAAATGCAGTTATTAAGAACAAGGTTAACAACAACTAATGAAAACGCAAGTGAAAATATACTATATGTTAACATGTATGTAAATGTGTGTAAATATGTTTATTCAAATATTGCTGCGAAGCTGTAATGGAAAAAATGTTGGATAATCAAATAAAAGTAAAAGAATAAATGTTCTTAAAGCGGGTCTTATTTATATAAGAAGTTGATTAATATAAGCTATACAAAGCAAAGCTTTCATTAATTAAAAGTTGTATTGCATATATTTTCAATAGATATAGGTAAAAAATCATTGGCAATACGCTGTAATTAATTTTGCTAGCAACGGACTTCTTCTTTTTATATTTTTTTAATTTCCTCTCCCCTTTACTAATATTTCTAAAGTCTGTTTTTGAACAACTTTGTATTAGTTTTCTACAGTAGAGCTCGTGAGATCATAAAAAATTGGCTAATGCGAACGAAACATCTGACATTATCAAAAATGTAAAGAAAATTGCGTTCGAAAATCCTCGAATTAGCACTGAAGTGCCAACAGAGGTTAGAAACTTTTGTGAATCTACCCAATATATATTTTTATACTCGTTTGTTTCTGTTATGAAAAAGGCTGTAATTTTCTGACTAATACAGAAAAAGACAAAGTTTTTAAAAAACGAAAAAAATTTTTTTTTTTTCGTAAAAGTTGACCTTTGTTGCACCGTATAATCAACACCATAATCTGTTCTTCACTATGATAAATAATAAACTGTCAAACAGTAATAATCGCTACTTCGTTACAATCTTATGATGATTAATATGCGGAAGTTGTTATTATTGATTATACACCCAGCACTCAAATACGTCTTTTGTATTCACTGACCTTTCCCATACATTTTCTCAGATTAAGCCTAAGGTAATGGCCAGCAACAAATATATAAAAACAGCAAAAAAAATTAATGAAATATCAATTTTTTATTACTTTTTTATTATTTTTCATGCACTTTCCTTGATTTAATATTTGTTGCTTGTTTTATTCGTCGTTTATTATGACAAATATATTTTCATTAAAAAATTGCCTGATATATGACTTTAAACCTAATTGGACAATGAATGCAAAATTAGCTGTAAAGTGCTAAATTATAGCAATTTGTCTAGATTATCAACATATGCGAATTAATTGCGCAGATGAACAGCAGCTGGCTGCAGCTGAGTTTATATACATGTATGTAGCTATGAAAATGACTAATGTGTGTTATTGTTAATATGAAAAGAGCAATTTATTTGAAATAAATTTAAGTACAGCTTTTGACATTCATTATATTATATCCGTTTATGTTTTTATATTCAAAATTTAAAATATTAAATCTTAAAGGTCATAAATAAGTATGTCTAAGTAAGTGTTGATTGATTGCTTGTCCGAACTTTACCGTTTAAGTAGAGTTGCCACTATTTTTCTTTGTAATAAAACTTTTTTGATTTTACTGCGCATTACTTTCATACCAAGTTCAACCAAAAATGGTAGAAATCAGCAAGCAAGTACAACAAATTTATGCGCATAAACTGACAACTGATTGTTCGTAAGAAAGACACGACCTACAGAGTTCTGCGCAATGAATTTAAATATGTACATATATATGTATGTGTGTGTAATAATTTGTATGTATTGTTAAACAGAAAAGATTGATGAGCCCAAAGCTTGAAAATACATCAATGCAGATTTTAATTTATTATAAATAAACGAAAAATGCAAACAAAAGAAAACGGAGTAAAACGCATGCTTTAGTACATCTACTGTGGATTAAGTTTATACACATAAATAAGTATGTGCATATACTTCAACTATTTTTGTGTTTATATACACACGCATAAATTGTTCAAGTGACGCATCGACGGTGGTATTTGTAGTTGATGTATTAATAACTTTTGTGTGGGCAAAATGCTAAAGGCGAATTTAACCGCAAGGCTTCTATAAAATAAGAGATAATACATCGGGTAAAAAGCAACATAAGATTCTTAAACTGTGCAAGGTGCTAGTAAATTACAGGGTGCGTAAATAAGACTTAATTGTTTACTATAAACTACTTTTTCAACTGTTTTGAATTTATTTGGGGTAGTCTCTAGAATTCATCGTATGTATTCAGCTATAGGCAGGATGTTCCAAATAATCAAGAAATGGTGTGCTTATGTGAATATGAAGACATTTGGGCAAATGCGATTTTACCGCACAAAAGACTTAAGCAACGAACTCGCTGGCGCATCTTTATGAATCGCATATGATGAGCGGTTTAGCTATAAGGAAATTTTGAAAACCAATTTTCATGGTATTCAAGTGTTTCGGTATTCACTACTTAACAATTCTCATATCAAAAGTTTCCCTTGGATGTGTACCAAAGTTAAGCATGTTCAACGTTGTTATCATATTCTTATTTCTGTTGTTGTAATTGCAAAAATGTTGCTGTCGTTGCTGATTTGTAGCTACAACACTTATGTGTACAACTGCAACAGAGCACACGCAGTTCAGTAAAATAGAATCACTTAGCACGCTGCAGTATGGAGTTAACTAGAGTAAAGTAGTGGCGTGGCGTTGGATAAAAGTCATTAGTAATCTGAAGTTGTCGCGTAAACTTCACTGAATTCTTTTGAATACAACAACATTATGCACATGATAAAACAAACAAAAGTTTTCGAAAACAACAATAACATATTTAAATAGCGAATGCTAGGTTGTTGACAGCAAAACGCGTATTGAAGTCGAAAGGGCAAAATAAGCGTTGCTAAAGTCTGTTTGGCTTGTATCTTTGCTATTATTGTAATGTAACGCATAAATTTGTGCGCTGAAGTGTGACATGTACGCGTTGGGTGTAAAAAAAAATTACAAAATATATGTGATTGAAGTGTGGTGCACGCAAATATGGTCGAAAACAAATGTTGGCACGTACTCTTTAGGTTTAATTGCTGTTAATGTTGTGCGCCTACTTGTATAAGTGCGTTGAAAAGCGGCAATAAACTGTGGTTTGGATTTTGTTTTTCTGTTTTCTCATTATTTTGCGCATACTTACATGTCCATTTCGGTTACAAAAATTAAAAGTGAATTTTTTCAACCAAATCAAGCGTGCCAAAAAAGGAACAAAAATTAAAAATAAATGTCAGAAGTGTACTGCAGTTCAAGCAGGCAAACAGTGTGTTACAGTGAGTATGTGTGTGAGTGAGAGATGCTTTAAGTACTTACAAATAAAATTTATTCGGGTAGTGTTAAGCTTTAGTTAGACTCATCCGATACTCTCTGCGATAATAACAGGAGGAAAGTGTTAGACTGCGGGCTTGGGTGGGTTCTTCATCTACCAGCATCCTTTTTTCTTTATGTTTTTACCATTCATGGTGATGTTGAGCCTCCCTTTGATGTTCTCAATGTTGCTACTGGCTACCCTCCAAGCCGAGATATATTTGTAGATGCCCTCGTTTCGGTTTTTGTTGAGATCAAACGCAAATTCGAAGGGTTTTACTTCGCTCCTGAGTAGAAGCACCGCCATACTGTGTTTTAAATAAAGTTATTTTTTAAGCAATTGGTATCAACCACCATTTTGTTTTTAGTCACGATGTTTTGGAATGCTCTTTCTAATTATTAATAAATTTGGCATTTTATTGCCATGCTGAAACTTCATATTCATAGCTTTACTCATACTCCGCCCATTTTACGTAATTCAATCTCAACAATTCGTTTACGATTTTGTTCACACATTTTTATGGTTTGTTGCTTGAGTCATTCACTTTGCGGCCTCATTACGTGTCGCAGACGCAATGCTAATGCTGCTTGTAGCATGCGACTTGTTAAAGTTGCTGCAATATTTTGTGGTTTTTCTGTTATGCTTTTTATTATTCTTTCTGCTGTTATGCTTTTGTATTTATTTTTATGGTTATTTCGTCAACAACAATGCAATTATTGTCACCAGTTAATCTGCAGGCGCCAAAAGCCACTTGAAGTGTGAGAAATCTACGATTCAACAAAAGAGCAACAGATGGTAAACTGCCGAATTTTTGGCATATTCTCAATTTCACACTATAAATCAAAAAACAAACAAAAATAACTCTAGCATCTAATGCGTCTCAGTTTATAAACCTGCGCCATGAAGCGCAACAAAGAATGACGAAAGTGTAAACAACCAAATAACGCAAGAATTCGCTAGAAATGAGTATAATTTACGAATTCAAATTGAAAGCGCAAAAACAACGCGAATTGCATAACAGTTTTATGCGCCACATAAATCAAAAACCAGTCACGTTTCGATAGTCTGAGTGGCGCATGCGCGACGCAGTACATTTATATGCCAATCAAGTAACCACTCTTGCTTATTTTCAATTACAGTTTTCATTTTCATGGCAACTTTTTCGTGAATAAATTCTAAGCGGCAAGTACATATATAGGCAAACAATTATATTCATGAAAGATTTGCGTATATGGCGAATTTGATATTCTTGTAACTGGTTTGGTAACTTCTCAAACGCAATGAAGTACAAAAAAACAAAAAAAGGAGAAATAATAATAAAAGTTTCCGTTGCTTTTTGATTGCATTATAAAAATTATGGTTGTAATAATGGGCGAAGTTGTGGAAGAGATTAAAAAAACAACCCTTTAAGTGCCTATAAAAGGAATTTCACTTTCCATCGACGTTCTGCGGCAAGCTAATTGACCCAGAAACTCGCTTTCTCAGTGATTTTTAATTAAATATGTGTTAGGATATTTTGGAAGAATGTAATAAAAAATTTTAAAGAAAGAAAAATAAAAGATAAAGCGACTTGTTGGCCATTGAGTTTAATGCCTGCAAAAGACTTAAGCAACGAACTTGATTGCGCATCTTTATAAACGTCGATTTTCGGCATTGAAAAAAAGCAACAAAATCGATTGTTTTACAATTTTCTGTGTAAATTTATACAAATATGCTTAAAGAACACATAGTGAAATTAAAAAAATAATAATAAAATATTTTTTGAGTTATACGAGATCTACGATGGTGCTAAACAAAGGGTCCTTACTTGCTACATTGCTTCCGGGCTTCAATAACCTAGAAAATTGACAAAATAGCAGAGTCTTTAAAAAAATTGATTTTTACTTTAAATTTTGGTCCTTTCAGGCCTGACAAATTAAATTTTTGGTCAAAATAGATAGAAAAGAGGCAATTTATGTTGATTGGATCATTTATGCAACAAATTTCAAAAATGTTTAAAAATAAATTAATCAAGCTGATAGAACTGAAGACTTACTCTTTAAATAGCTGTAACTCAAAAACTATTTCATGCATCGGTTTGAAATTTTAGTATGTTATTTCTAACGGCATAATCTATCGCAATATGAAAAAATAAAAAATCAATTTTTTTTCAAAATCTGTGCCCTACATACGCACAGATTAGTGCCATTAACTGTGAATTATTTCATGCCATGTTTATTCTATTTTTTACACTACATTTAATTACCATAAACATAAATATGTTTTATCTCAAAAATGTAATTGAAATTTCTTTGTGTAAATCAATTTATTTAATTATCTGCCCTACTTCGCTTTGATCTTACAACTTCATTTGACAGCGTACTTCAAGGGCCCCGTAAATATTTTAAATTTATTTTAACCTAAATTTTATCAAAAGCTAGTTGCTGTGAGCTGTAAAGTTGCATGTGTTTCTCAATATTTTTTTAAATATAGTACTTTTCGACCATTTTATTCAATATAAATTGTCAGCCTTGAAATTATTTGCTTTGTAAGCAATTATGCCCAACACATTAGCGTCCGTCTTCACTACTTAAAAAAGCAAACATGTATATAAAGATTCTTCTATCGATCATTAAAGTGCCGCATAGCAGCAAAGGCGTGCCTTTATCGTAGTTGTAATCTTAAATGCCTACTCGGCAGCTTGACGCGCAGCTGTGCTGCAAATGACAGCAGTAATGTCCAAATGTTGAAGATGTATTGGTGAATTTGCTGAACGTGACCGGCTTGGAATTTCAATGAAATGTTTTACGGATTTCGTTGCTAATAGCTATGGTTGCTGCTAAACTGTTCAGAGTTTTAGTGATGGGAGTTTATAATGAAGCACAAATAGGATTTAAAATAATAATAAAATTAAAAAAAAAAAATCCATGATTTTTATGAACCAAGTATTGCTAAAAATAGCATACTAGTTTCTAGAAATAAGTTATTTATACTGTTTGTAATATTCTGAAAAATTATTTCACTGAAAAAATGTTAAGATTTGACTTTTATGAAAGTAATAATTTTATAATTTTTCTAAAACAAAATTAAAATTAAAAAAAGTTCAGAAAAATTGGTAAAAAAAAAAAATTAAAATAAAAAAACTTAAACTCTTTCGAAATATATTTGAAATGATGTGTCTCATCATTATGTTTAAAAGTAGTAATGCTTTATCAACTATTTTGTGGAAATTATAAGTATCTGAAACATGACAAATACGAATTTAATTAAATTTTAATGTATAATTAATATATATTTCTTAAATCTTTAAGTGTGACCTGAAAACTTAAAGTTTTTTTAAATTTCATCTCTAATAGAGTGTTGAAAGCAACAATGTCGTGAAAATTTAATGCTTTTTCATGCACTTCATGCTGACAACAAGTCCAAATTATTATTTTGACGCTTTTAATTCAGTTATAGTGATTTAAAATTTCATTTTCCTCAATTAATTTATGTCAAATGCACAAACAATAAAAAGAATTTCAGTGACAACTACAATAACAATTGTATCTTTTTGTTCTCTTTTTCATTGCAGTTTGAATGCAGCAGTTGCATATAAAAGCAGTGACATTAATTATGGCAGACAGTGGAAAAATGACAATCAACGAAAGTGAAAATGCCTGAAAATAAACGACTTAATTGAAAGGCATGCTTATTTACATAATAAAAAGGCAAATGGTTAAATGATGAGACATGCGCGATGTTGTTTAGGATTTATGGGGATGAATTGGATGCAGCAACGGTGCAGCTTAATAAATATATCGAGCTTGGCATCACAGGAAGTTATTTATTTGGACTAAAGACAATGTGAAGTAAATGAGAGATACTTTTTATAAAGGAAAATACTTTGCTTGGTTAAAGAAATAACTGATTTTTTATATGAATACTGCCAGATTGAGTATCACTTGTCATTAATAAAGAAAAAAGGGGTTAAAGGAATTGCTATGTGTAATACACCAGTGAAAACTTAAAGTATTAAGTTGCTGAATATTCAACATTTATCTTGATACTGTTAAAAACTATGCAGTTAAAAATGTATTTAACAAGCTATCAGAGCTCAATCACAAATAATTCGAGAAAAAACTACACTCTTCAAAAAAATATTGAAAAATAAGTTTCAACTTAGCTTAAAAAGTATTTAATATGGAATATGCACATAAAAGCAAAGATAATTTCGTCTCAGTACATATGCTTAAGAAGCTCCAGTTGCGCAATTGACACTGCTTTACAATACGTATGAAGAAAACTGCGCACAGATATGCGCAATAACAAAGCAGACAGAGTAGAAAAACAATAAAATTGAGGAACGAATAGCAGCGGAGCGTAGAGACATTTAAAAAAGAAACTTTAGTCTAACAGCTATCAACAAAGAGGCGTGGGAAACAAAAATTTGGAAATAAAAGCCAATTAAAAGAGAAGAAATTATAACTGAATAAAATCACATTAAACGAAACATAAATTGGGGGCAGATAAGTAGTTGCTGCGGAAGATGTGGAGACTTCAAGTTAATCCACGAGGAATACAAATGCGGTTTCTTTCAGAAACATATAAGTTTTTTGAATGTAGATCGTATTTAAGAGTAATATAAGGATTTTCTAACAAATTTTAATAATCTATTCCTTATATGATCCCTTATAAGATGATGTATTCGATAGTTTAATAGAACAAAATGATACAAAAGCTTATCCTCTGGACGTTAAAACACAGTTCTCACATAAAAAAATAAAACTGGCCCACTCACGGCATATAAACACACGCACGCTTTGAGGATTCCAACCAGAGCTAAAACAAAGGGAAGTGACTTCAAAAAAACTTCGAAAACTCCCAACTTATTACAGCGAAGCAAAGCGTTACAGCGTTAAACTTACAAAAAACAACAACATTACTACACTGCTGAGAGCGATGACTAAGCAATGGCAGCAACAATGCACATACAAGTGGAGCAACATGCGAGGCTGACAAGTTGTGAATTTGGTAGCAACAATGCTGACAAATGTTGAAAGATGAGTGATTAAAATGTCACTTGAAGTTGCGCAGCAGTTAGTCGCCGTGCGATAAGCAGCACTCACAAAACAACAACAAGAAAACTGAAAAGAAATATATAAAAACAGAAAAAAGGAGAAGAAAAGCTGTAAAAGAAGTAGAAAACTGCAAATAAAGAACGGAATAAAAAATTTGGACGCATGCAATAGCAACCGAAAGCTGTATAACAACAACAGCAAAGAAACGATGATGCCACAAGACATCTTGCGAGCAAAAGCAACGCAAAAAGTTAGCAACAACACTTGCATATAGTAACGAACACAAAACTAATAAATTAACAACGACAATCACTTCATTCACATCTAAAGACATCAGTCACTGGCTGACTGACTGCTGCGCCGGCGCGTTGCTCAAGTAGAATACGCTCAAAGCGGCCAACGACAGCCAGCAACGCTTGCGGCAATGTATGAATGAATAAATGAAACTGTAATAAAAATAACAGCAACTACAACATTACGTAGCAGCAGCAACTAGTGATGGCGACAACAATAACAATAAATTATAGAACGGCAGTGAAAATGTGTAGCGTGAAAAAAATCGAATTTCTATTGAAACGCCGGATTGGAGATGGGTTGCGCTAACTGAATTGGACAAGCTGAAAGACAGACGACCGGATTCAGTTCAATAGTCATTGAATAACTGACTGGTACGTTGTCTGTGTCTGCGTATGTAGCTGCAAGCGAAGAAAGTTTACAGCGGGAGTGGCATACTTGTATCAATGAGTGAAAATAAAATTTGTATAAAAAATACGACACATTATCTAAATGTGATCACAATAATATAAAAAGACAAAAAGTGAGCTTTGGCTGCAACGCAGAAATATAATCGGAGGTTCCTCTGTCATATGCAGAGAAAAGAACCGTTATTAGAAGATGTATATTCTGTATGTTTGTTGGATAAGTGATCAAATCTAAGTATTTTTTAGTAGTTAGGTTACCATGGATGGTTAGGTTAGGTGGCTGATCCTTCAGCGTGGCGTAGGAATCACACTTAGCCTGTTGTGTTCAGTCTCCTTTTGAACTTGTATAGTAGTAATAAGGACCATTTTTTTATAGTAAATATGCGGCTGATGCTTTCACATATATATATATATATCTTCGAAATTAAAGTTTTTTCTTTAAATTTAAATTTTTTAACTTTAAATTTTTTTTAAATATATTCAAACATTTGTAAAAAATATAACACTTTCGCACTCATCACTTCCAATTACCCAAATTAACTGCACTAATTAATGGATCGTAAAACTTAATTAATTGAAAGAGAAATTGTTTTCACACAAAAACAACAATAAGCATAGTGATAAAATCAGTAAGCAATGCGCAGGGAGAAAGGTAGACCCAAATAAGAGAAAAGTTCACCAAACCATCAAGTTTTTTCGGACAGGCCCATAAATCATTTATCGTTAAACGTATGCGGAGATACAACAACTAACCAAAAAATAGCAACAAAAATAAACAGCCACACCATAACGTTTATTGAACCCTCTGCGCTGCATTTTTAGAAAAAGAAAAACTTCATTAAATTGGTAGTCGCTTTTTATGCCCAGTTAAGGAAATAAAAGTCAAGCGCGCTTAATAGCCAAGGTAGCGGCAGCAGCCTTAGCAGCCAACGCCACAACAGCAACAGCATCAATTACAACAACTACAACTGTAGTAAAAGCAACAGTAAGAAATGCCTCAAGCGCTTGAGCGCGCTTCCCAGAAAGGCCAACGGTCTACAAAGCTGCAGACGGAAATCACAGCAGCGTCGGCGCAGTGATGAAGCGTCGCGCACGACTTTCGAAAGTGAAATATGCACTTACATATAAACAAAAGCAAACAAAAGAAAAAACACGTGAACACACACATAAGCGCAAAGAAATGTATACATGTATATGCGTGTGTATAGAAACCAACTGAAAGTGAATTTATGTGCGTCAAAGCGCAGGCAGTGAACTTTTTTTAACACGAACTTGCAAACACTTAACACAGAAAAAGTTAAATAGTACAATAATTTTAGGTGTCGCTAAATGTTTGTTTATAATATTTTATGGTGCACACACGTTTGTCGCGAAATTGTGTATTTACTGCTTTTTTAATTTGATTAAATTTAATTTTTTCTTGCGTGTTTTTTGCACTTAGTTCGGTGTTGACAACAAAAATTACAATAACAACAATAAGGAATAGCGGTGCGGGTGAAGGCAGCAAAAATGGAGTCCGAAGAAATAACCAAAATGGTGGACGGCGTTTATAAGGTAGGCGTGCGCTTAATTAAATATAATTTATTTTTTACAATGACAAAAAGTTTAAAATAATTACGTACAAAATTTAGTTTTTTTGTTGAAAATTTAACAAACATAATTTCAAAATTTATTTTAAAAAATTTACTTCCGTTTAGAATTATTGGCTTAATTTTATATACAATTTCTTTTTTACAATGAAAAAAAAATTAATGAAGTTAACTAAATTAAAATTTTTTTGTTATTTGTGATTTTAATTATTTTTTTTTTAATAATTTGGAAATTAAAATTCATTCATAATATTAATTAATAAAATTAATTAACAAAATTAACAAGAAACAAATTTTTTTACAAAAAAATGTGCCATATATTTTTAAATTATTTAATAAATTTTTAAAAATTTAAAAAAAAATTGAAAAAAACTGTATAAATTTGTTCATTTTTATTTTTAGTATTATATGTTTTATATGTAACTTATTTATACCCATGTATTATATTTTTTACATGAATTTAGATGGGGTCAACTAAAAAAAATGATTTTTTCGCTTGGTATCCTGAAAATTAACTTTTTGAACACCTTTAAGAAAACCTCTCAATGTTTGTTTACATATATACATACATATATATATAAATTTACTACTTCCACATCACTCCTTCAACTTTACGGCATCTCTCTATCGAATTGCTGCTTGGCACTTTTATGGCAACCAAACTGCTTTGCTTGTTGCGGCTTTCCGCTTTTATCATAGCTTGTTTTGGGGGAAGCGTAAAGGCAATTGTTCGAATATTGCAGGATGTTGACTGAGTTTCTGTCGCTGCAAGCCAGTGAAAGTGAAAAAGTGGTTGTCACAGCCTATTAAATTTAAAAACGTGAAATTTCATGTAAACAAACACAATTGGTTAAAAAATTGCATAAATAAAGTATAAAACAACTAGCTTGAATTAGTTACTGGACGGAAATGGGCATGTGCAAAGTTTTAGAGCGGAGAGATTGATAAACATAGTTAAATCGACACAGCTTGGCACGTTAATGATTTCCACATAACCTAAAAATTTATGTGAAAATTTCAAAAATGAGAATATTTCGAACTTTTATTTCAAATCTTATGCAAAAAATATTTGAAAAAAATTGGAGTAAACTTACCAACTCATATCCCAAACACTTGCCTTTTTTGTTTAAAATATTACGTAAGATAGAAACCTCATTTCTAAGTACTAATTCTAATCTACTTTACAACAAAAATTTCTCTAGTCAAAATATCACATGTTTTTTAAAGGTGTATGAGCCTTATTTTAGTTGAAATCTCTACTTTCTGATGGACTCTTAGTTTTGTAGTTTGTTTTATACCATTTTTAATTCTTAAGTATGCAACCATGGCCCTCCCATTCCTCTTCAGTGAAGTTAGTGAGCTTTATAATAGTTGAAATCTACTTTTGCCATTTTCTAATTTTTGATGGACTCATAGTTTGGCCGGAATTTTTCCTTTTCATGAGTTTCAACCTGCTAGGGAATTTCATTCACTTTTTACTATTTTCAAGTTAATAATTGATTTATTAAAAAAATCACTCGTGAAAAAAATGTATTTTCTATGGCTGCCAAAATTCATGTCTATGCACATATCTTAACTTCTTTTGCTAATGAATAACTGGTTTCCTATGTTTGACCATATTTTATGCAGATATTAGAAAACATAGCCACCGGCTAAAATTGTTTTTAAAGTAATTTATGCGCATTTTTGTTAATATTCAACGTGATTTGCTTATTGCCATTATGGCTGGAAAAACAGAAGTGGTATGTCTAAAAGGCAAATTAGTTATGATAAAAAATGCAACTTAATTTGATTTATGAGCGCATAAAGAGATAAGTTATGTATAAATAATTGGGTAAATTAAGATATCAAAATAAAATTATAATTGAGGGGTAGCCGTATATTATTGAAAATAATTTTTTCTTTTTTTTATAATTACTTTATGTTTTTATGCAATTATGCAGATTTGCTACCTGTAAAAGTTATGCTTGCAAATTAATTGCCATGCAGGAAGTGAGCGCATGCTGCTAGATTACCCCTATGGAGGTAAAAGCACATACACATTCATCATACGCCGCGTATTACGCGCGTTCGTTTCCTGAGTCTTCTGAATTAGCTCACTCGCTGTAAGCTATGGTAATGCAATTTAAAGTTTCACAACAACAACAACTAATAAAATTATGTAAATTCACGCAATTTGCCCAATTGGCGTAATTTCAATAAAATTGCATTAAAATAGCAACAACAACTAACGCAGACATAGTCAAACTCGCACTCGCTCAACTAAAAAGCGCGAAGTGGGAAATAAGAAATTAGCGAAATGCCTAAAATAACACAATTAATTTATGCAACTTGCTGTCTTATTTGGCACTTGCTGCCTGCCAGCAAGCAACTTGCCACATTAGTTCAACTAGTTGTCACTGCAAGTGTGGTGGCAAGTGTCGGCTTGCGGCTGCATAACTGTAGAGAAAAAGCTGTTTGTTGTTTGCTGCTTAGATGCCAAAATGCGCGACAAGATTTCCGCAATATGATGCTGCCGCGAACTAAAGCATTTTGGTCAAGCTAGCGGCAAAATGCAAGGCAGCTAACTGTTGTAGCTGTGAGGCGGCTGACAAAATTATTTGCAAACTTATTGCATACCCCTAGCTGTAGTTCGCGGCTGTTGCGGTGCTTAGCGCAGTTAATTTCAATATTTTTGTTTTTCACTCAACAAAATACAAAATGCAACAACTCCATGTTTGTGGATACTCGTAGTATATTGCCGCTGTAAAAGAAAAAGTGGTTAGTTGCCACAGTGAGTTGCAGACTTTGGGTGTTGAGCCATTGAGCGCTGCTACGAAAATTCCAAAAGCTTCTTGCATAATCGCTGACTGAAGAAAACTGGGAAAATGAAAATAATAGCACAATAGCAGTGATGCGCCGCAGTTGAAGAAGACTCGACATGTATGCGGCAACAGTACTCACTCGCCATAAATGCGATGGCTAGGCTATGCAGTCTTTTATGCTCATGCTACTTGTGCGCTTTTGTAAATTTCAATGATATTATCGTCTGGATACATATACATACAAGTATGTATGTGCTTATGACATATTTTTGAAAAATACTGCAGTTTGGAGTTACTCGTAACATAAATATATGGCAATCATCAAATCTCTTTTTAGTTAGGGAAAAGTGGCGAAATTGTCATTGTACGAATATTATGCAAGTTTTTTTATTTCTGCTGAGTTAAAAAAATAAATAAATAAAACGATAAGTAACGTTAATGTCGGTTGCATTGAAACTACAATAGCCTCCACAGTAGCATTTCTTATAGAATAAAAGGGCTTAAAAAGACCTTTATCGTGATTTTGATCGGCCATATGGTATGAAGAATTTGTTCGGAGATTAAAGCGCTGGTTTGTGTTTGGTACAACATGTAGCAGCTATATTAGTTAAACACTTATGAAGTCTAGTCATAGAAGTCCAAAAATAAGCGACACGTGAGATCATACTGATTACAAACTTGTTTATGTTAAATATCAAAAAAATAGGCTTGTCTCCTAAGCAAAGATAAAATAGTATATGAAAAAGGTGTTGCCCGCTTAGATAACGCTTACACAAATACCTAATGCGCAATAATATCCGTTATAACACCCACATGTTGCACAATTAAACATATAATTAAAATAAAAAGTTTTTTCTTCATTTTTATGCATATGTATGTATTTATATACAAATAATCGACAAGTACGAAGGCATGAAGACGTGTTTAGATGTGGGTTGCTGATTGAATGCATCGCGTGATAAGCTTGCGGACACATAAAAGAGTTTTTGAATAGCGAAGATGGTAAAATGTGTGTTTGTGAACAATTATTTTTTATTGCTGTGTATTTGGATATAAAAAGGTTTATAGGGCTCACTTTAAACCAAGAAAAGTATACACGCATGTGTATGAAGTTCTTATTGTACTCTTATTATATGCACAACTATATATAATACTGACCACGCGCAACGTGTTGGCAAAAGCAGTAAGCAACAAGAAAGTTGGAATTAAAGAAAACACAGTAAGAATGGCAACTCGGTCACGCTATATGGCAGTGTTGGCTTCGGAAGCAGAAACTGGGTTGGGAAGGTAGGGTCCAAATAAACTGTTGAACAAAAGCATAAGCTCTATAGAAGACACATAATGCGAGTCAGTAAAAGTATGCAGTAAAAGCAATTTAGGGAAACCCTCTAAATGCCGAACTGTTACAAGCGGAACAATTCATACTGTGCCAGAAACGAAGTGTAAACACACGCACACCTTCATATGCACACATATATAGAGCCAAACCCAGTTATAAAAAAAAAACAACAAAAGGAATATGTAAGCAGGCAAACAACTGCCCAACTGAGCTGACAGCCAAAGAAAGAAGGCGCAATATATTATGTGGCCGCAAATTGGAGGGAGCGGCAGTGGTGAGGGAGGTGCAACCACGTACTATAGGCTGCCTGCGGTGCAAAGTCTAAAGGGTTAGCAGACAGCACTAACTAAGACACATTATGTGTGGGCATGTTGAATATTTGAGAACGAATAAAAAAAGGAAAAAATTGCAACAACAATAAACTAATACCAACTAATTGTGAAAGATGTGTTTGTAGACCGCACGCGTATCAAGCACGCACGCACATACGTACGCGGATTGAGCAAATTTTATATATATACATGTGTACCTGTTCTTTGCTAGCAATGGCATTTCAAAGGTTTCTTGGTCAAAGAACTGCTGCAGCCAAATCCATAAGTGCATAAATGTGTGCTATTGCTTATAGCTACATATATAAAATATATGCATGCATGTATATGTGCCTTCAGCTAAAGCAAAGTGTGGCAGCTTAGCACACCTGTGTTTCATTTTTTACTTACAACAAGTGTTTTGGTGCAGAAAAGCTTTGCGATTGTTTTTTTTTTTCTTTGCTTGGTATACATATCAAAATATTTTTTTGTCTTATTTTGCGGTTTATGCGCACAAAAAAGTTTTTGCAACCGCCTGCGGTCAGCATAACTAACGTTTGACTTTTCTCTTTACTCGCTCATTCACTCAGCGTTGATACGTTCTCTGTCATGCTTCCGCTGCTGGTTTAAAGTGACGTTGATGGGTCTGTCATATTGATTTGTATATGGGAGTGTGTGGCCTGCGGCATGCCACAGGTATACGAAAATCGTAAACGAATGTGCAAAGTTATACAGGGTGGATGCAAACTGAATATGTGATTTTTTATAATAGTCACCCATATTCACTTCTAAATATAGGTTAAAACCGCAGCAGTGATACACTCAAAAACAGGCCTCTTGTAACTAACATTTTGAACGCCGTTGAGCATTCAGAAGCTACTTGTTTCGACTTAACACAGAAACTAATGGAATTTGAAACAAAAAATAATAAGAATTGGAACTGTGATTTTTTGTTGAAACCGCACGTCATTGCAGTGGCGGACTTGCATACAAACATATACTGAGATGTACATATTTTACCAAAGAGCCAGATACACCTGTAGACTAGGGAAACCATATTATGGGTTTTTAATGAATATATAGTTGAGAACTGAGCAGAAAGGCAAGTACGCGGCTTTTTTCTTTATTCTGTTTTAACACTTTTGTTCCTACTTATTCTCTTTAGTATGCACTTTTTGGAGTCTTTGCTGCTTACTGCCTTTTTGCATTACACCGAAGCCGATTGGCACCGAAAATGCGGTCAACCAGCACTTAAAAAATTAACAGGCTTCAAATGAGAAAGAAAAAGTAAAGCAAAAGCTGCAAGAGCGCATATAGAATTTTAAGGTTGTGTGGCGCGCATTAGAATTGAAAGCTCGTAGTCATATACTAGTGTGTGTGCGTGTATTAAGTGCAGTAATACTAGAGAGAAATTTGAATGGCATTTCGGTTTTCATGGGTGAATGGAGTACTTAGTGGCTTAGTGGCTGTTGTTAAATTTCAGCTAGAAGATTTTGTAGATTTGTTTATACTAATATGTACATATATGTTAAAGCTTTCGTTTGGGCAAAAATTTTCTTTGGTATGTGTTGAAAAATTTTTTGCATCCAAATTTTACAACGGTTTTAGTAGCTACTATTTCACAAATTCGCTGCGCATGCTTCCTTAATGTGAGCGCTATGACGTCGTCACCATGACGTTTTCACCGAAGAAATGAGTATAAAATCTTTTATAGAGGAAAACAATAATAATAAAAATACTTATATATAAAAAATATTAAAAAAAATTTAAAATTAAAAAAAAATTAAATATAAAACAATTATATATAAAATGAAAAATATAAATGAAAATATTAAATATTTAAAAAAATAAAAAATATATACATATATGTATGTATATAACATTAATAATAACCACACGTAGTACGTAATTTTCTAGATAATCTTGCCATGAAGCTGTAATTAAAATTTCCATTACGTACGATAAACTCTGAGTACCCAGTTCTGAGCCAAGTTCCATGTCGTTTCGAGACTAACTGACATGCATGCTTCGATAATACAGCGGATTAGTATACTTAAGCCACAATTTTTTTCTGTAATATTTTTTAAAAATGCTACGTTCAACTAATCTTTTAAAAATTACACGAAAGTGAGCCATACAGCCATACAGCCATATTTATTTCCAAAAAAAGTTTATTAAATTAATTAATTATTTGTTATGTTTAAAAGTCTAGATTTTTAGATACTAACTACCTATACTCTTATGCAGTTAAAAGCCTTATTTTTAGTATTGCCATGCTACCACTTGAACGTTTCAATATACCGTCTCTACATATAAATAAACAAGCACACGAAATAAGACCACTAACTTCAGCTGTCACTAATTACTTGAAAATTACAATTTTCCATGCATAATCAAGTAATTTCATTCGAAATCTGGTTTTATAAATCAATGCTATCAATGCTGCTCAGCAATTTCCACATCGCCTTAAATGCCATGCACAAATTTTCCACAGACGCTGCGCGTACAAATTCGTTTTTGGCTTTGCTTTGCAGCTGAGTTTTCATACAACATATTTTTCTAATTGGCATTCTTGCGGCTTGCAGAGCAGCAGCAACAACAAGCAATGTGAGATTTAGAAAAACTAGGCGGTAAACATTTGGTAGGTGTGTCCCTGGCCTGTGCGCCGTCGCCAATGTAGCCATTAGCCGAACAGGTTTGTTGCTTAAGTCTTTCGTTGCAAGTTGCAGTCAAGTTGAGCTCAATCAGTGAATTCCAAAGCAAGCGGTAGACGTTAGAATCAAAGCGTTTAGTTGATTAAGGTGCACACATGCATGCGTATATATATAAACATATATATATTTTAGATTTTACACATATGCACGTGTATGTATGGCATTTTAGTATGCAATTCAATGCTATGCAAGCTTTTGCTTTAGCCGCCATATTAGTTGGCAGCTATTGTGGCATTTGTGGAAAGTGGTATGCGCGTTGCACTACAATAAGTTGTATGCAACTGAAATTTATTATAAGTTAGTTTGACTTTTCTAAAACTCTACGCTTTGCCACTGTGTCTTAACTAGGGTAAGTGTATGGGCTTAGTGGCCTGCAGGCTTTGCAAATGCACATACCACACATTCCCTTTTGCCGCATAATACCATTCACTCGTCGCTCAATGGAAAGTGTTAGACGAAGTTACGCTCACACACATACATACATGCATTTATATGTACTATGTTTTATGTGGCCTGTCAGTGAGGCCACGGTAGTCGATAGCCACGAGGCAAATTGTCCGGTTAAACTGCAGATATTTTAACTAGATAGCCATCACTAAACCGGTTGCACACGTATGCATAGCAGTTCATGTGTTGTTCTTGTAATTGCGCAACTAATTATGGCTCGTAAATTATCTTGATGTGGCTGCAAATAAAAATGCATATCTAGTAATGGTTTTATGACTTTTTTGTGATTGTTGCTTTGTGAATGGATAGTGTAAAGTGAAATATTAAAAAAATGCTTAATCGAAGGGTACTATACCGTTGTTTATTATTGGCATTTGCATTTTTTAATACATATTCATTAATATATTGCCGGAAAGTAATCAATCAATAACTGTTAACGGCATTCTAATTAAATATAACGGTGGTTTATATAATATCTACGCCAATAAAGAAGAATAAGAAGTTTTGTGTAATATTTCACTGCAACGTTCACTTAACTTTTGTTTTACATACAGTTTCCTATATTTATACCAGTTTTTGTTCGAATCGCTACTTTCTAAAATTTGCGAATCGATGCGATTGTATCAGTTTCTGGTATTTGTACTAGTCTCTTATTTTTATACCAGTTTTTTGTTTGATTTGGCAAGTTGAAGCCATTCGTTTTTTCCGATAGCTGAATGTTTTTTTACCTTCAAGTTTAAAGGCATGTTTTTAGCATAATAGCGCTTGATATAATGTACATTTGTTTATTTATTTATAAGGCAAAATTCCCCCATATAAAATAATTTACAAAACATGCGACTTTTCTGACTTGCAAGCGGATAAAACCCTCGACACTCCTATCAGGCTCAGATATTCAGCAGCTGACTCAAATATAAATCAGTTTTTGATACACCCTGCATTACTGCGCTCCATACAGTGTCATTTGCCTTATTTTTGTTAATAAAAAAATTATACGATAATTACAACTGAAAATATTATTTGTGTCGTGAGCTTGTTGTCCATTTATTATTATTTTTTTTTTCATAATAAATTATTCAGTGAAAAGGAAGTCAATTGCGGTCAAAATGAAGTCTTTGAAACACCAATATTACACAAATTTGTCAGAAAAAGAGAAAAGATGTCAAAAAAGAAAAAAATACAAGAAAAAAACAAAAAAAAATCAAGAAAAGAAAAAAATACAAAAAAATTAAATTAATAAAGATGATGCCAAACCGAAATTACACTTAAAACTCATTGTCAATGTTACGCGTACGAGCAGCGCTGCCACTTATGTATATACACACACTGGCAATAAAATAAAAATATATGCATAAATAAATACGCGACTTGTTGTCATATTCGTACAAGCAACGGCACAAACAGCACGTTCATGAACGAATTAATTGCAGGCTGACAAGTATTTTGTAATTAAATTTGTAAAAAATGACATCACACATGCGACTGCGCAACAAAGACAGGTTAGGCGGGCAACATGTAGCACGAAAAAACGTCGAAGAAGGCGAAGAAGCTGAAACAATTGCACTAAAGTCATAAAAACACAAGCAATAAAATAATTTGATGGCTGACAACATTTAAGCGCGCCGATGAATTAAAATTTGGAGGCAGTGAAAAATGTAGCAACACACACAGCACTACATGGCATGACACAAAATAACACGCAATCAACATGCCACAAAATTTAACAACAATTTGGCGTTAATGTGGCACAAATGCAAAAGCAATAGTGTGGTGTGGTTTGTTATTATTTGTTGCTGTTTGTTATTAGTTGTGGCGCTCGACGACAATTTAATAGGTTTGGCCGCGTTTAAAGTGTTTTCAGCTAAATAATTTTTATGTCGAGGAAGTCAGCAGGCGGAAAATGAGGTGATAAATGGCTGTTGGTCAATCAGTTGCGTACAAAAAATAATAAAAAAAATGATGCGAAAATATTATTTTTTTTATTTTTGATAGATAAAAAAAAATCGAAATATTTACATGTTTAAACAGTGAAATAACATCGGCGTTATCCAACAGTAAGCCCAGGAAACGTGTTGTTTTCACGGAGTCGGCCCAAAGGGCTAGCAGGGCATGCAAAGAGGTGGCCAGTGTCATCCGGGGACTCATTGCTCGCCGAACATATATTTGATAAGTAGGAGTTTAACCTGCTACAGTATCGTGAGCGAAGATAAGGAAGGGTCACTCTCGTTTCACGCGGTAACTCGAGCTTTTCGTTTGCAGTGGGGGGTGGCTTGACTCCAAATACGCCATTAACTGAGAAGCAGTCGGTGAAAGTGAAAATGGTTCCACTGTGTGCAGGGATGATTCCTAGTAAAGCAGGAACTGGTTGGAGAGGAGCTAATTATGCTCCTTAAATAGGGAGCATATGGTCCTCACTATGCAGGTGTTCGATGGGAGATATCAAGAGTCATCCTGTCGTAGTCCGGGGTGCAGTTTGTTATATGGGCAGTAGACGTGGTTGTTATAGGTTGTAATTCACCGTTGTTCAGTCAACCTCATAGAGAAAATTTGGTTCAAATCGGTCTGACAGTTTCTGAGATATAGGATTTCACCCAAAGGTGGGCGATGCCAGGCATCAAGTTCAGTTTATTTACCTTAAAAGGTTTGGGAGATACGTACATTATCCTATCCTATCAATAGTATACAAATAAAATACATATTTTTTCGAATTAATAGTCATTAATTTTTAACTAAAAAAATGTTTCTTCTAAAATCTTGAAGAAACTAAACTTTTTTAGCTTGCAAGTGGATATAACCCCTTCTTTGAATGTTCCTCTATCGTTTCATTTAGCTTTAGCTTCAGAGATGTTAATTTGCAATTAGGAATTTTGGATTGAATAACCACTACAAGTTAAAAATTTTGAAGTGAGTGACGTGCATTGTTTTCATTCCTCTGAAAGTAAAATATAATGCCAATATTTTTTTTCTTTTTTAATTATTTATAAAAGTGCTAAAAAGCCATACAAATTTAGTGACATCTCATCAAAGAGTTGTCATTTAGTTCAAAAAAACTTCTATACAGCCGACAAATGCTTTCTTAAGTACATGCCATTCACATTCATAAGCAATTTGCAGTCATAAATCATTAACATACTCGCACAATATCAATATTTATTTGCCGCATAACACATTCCAAGCAGAAAAGCAAAGCTTAAAAAGCGTAATTTGTAAATAAGTACCTGTATGCTTAATTAGACGCCTGGTTGCGCTGGTCACCGCGCATGCGCGCATTCGGTTTGAACAATAGGTTAATTGTTTTGCACAGCCAGGTGAGTGCGAGTAGCAAAACATAAATATATATATATGTGCACACATATGCATGCATCGCTATGAATGTGTATATATTCATTTGCGTTTATGTGTACCGTTTCCGCCTTTCAAATATTTCTCTTAGAAATCTTTGGTTATTTAATCCTAAACACCTACAATAAACGTGTAGAATTGAAAATAAAATATTGAAGCATATTGCAAAAGTAAACAAATCAAATAGCGCTTTTGAATACATTAGACAATTACAGCGTCTCAAGTGGCGGACATGATGTATGAAGAAATAAATTTACGCAAACAAAAAAGGTTAGAAATTGATTTGTTAGAAATTGAGTTGTTTGTCATTTTCTAGGGAGATTAGTCACACAGTTTAGTGCGGGACTTGGAAAACGGTGGTCTTTCTGGCCAATATGTCAACCTGCGTCAGAGCAAATTAGCTGGGTGAAGTCTAATGTTTCGACAGTGCTTTGCTAGTAAGACTTTCTCAAATAATGTGTTTAATTTACGCTTATCTTATTTTGAAGTACATAAAGTGCAGACATAGATTTTGAATAATAAATTAAAAATTTTAAAATTGTGCACAAAGTCTTACTATTTTTAGCCCATTACTATTATGCCAAGGTGTGAGAAATATTTTGTTATAGATCATGAACCAATTGCATGCTATTGCAATGAGTAATCATTAAATTGTGATTAGCATAGTATTTTAGTTAAAGTGCAACCTACTCATAACTATTAATAAAAGTCACGACGTTCTAGGCGTGCATGGCATGTCAATGCGCATACCATAACTATTTGCATGCAATTGTGATAAAATGGAATTTATAATTACTTATGGTATATGTTTGCAAAAATAAAAATAAACAATATTTGTTTACTCAATCGATGCAAATGATTGGTGGATAAGTAGTGATGCTATGTATCTTAGTAGTATGGGAAACCGGCAAGTACCGGATTCGTTAAATAAGGGAGAGAATTTAATTGCGAATATTCAGTTAAAAAAAATTAATAATTGAATTGCTGCTTGTCAACACTTATATTGAATAACATGCATGGTGAACATAAACGCTGTCTTCTATAGAAATGTTAATATACTATAATATAATAATGTTAATATCAAGCGCCTAAAACTCTAACTTGTTTATATATAATAAACGTTTTGCATTAAAACAAAAATGCCAATAATACTATTTTTTTATGACTTTCTTATAGAGCCGACGCTTTTATCCTACTTTCTCATTAAATATCAATAAAGTCTAAAATCTACACATTTATACCACATAGCAGAATGTTTATATGTATGTATATGTATACTTTAATATGCCATAACATTAGCAGTATTTCCTATATGCCACCAAACTCATTTCAAATCTTTTCTTCTATTCTTTAATGTCCCATATAAATTAATAATCAAAAATATTTGCATTTGACACACATTCCAACGTTATTGGCGTTGCGTGAAACAAACAGCTGCCGCGGTAATGTGCGCATGCGCATCATTAAGGTAGCGTTAGAAAAACAAGCTAACGAACTTTAGAATTAGAAACGCATTAGCATATTAACTAATCGATGATGGAGCGTATAGTTAATAAATATGGGATATAGAAATACGCTTTTTGCATAAAAACAAAAACGAAAAAGAAATTTAATATTACAGTGGTTTTTATTAGCATATATTTGTATGAGAAAGTTGGGTAAGAAATTAAAAAAAATAATAATAATAACAGATGCTGGGGCTGATTGCATTATATGGCATATTATATATGAAAGCTATATGTTCTATATTAAAATAAAAACAAAGACAAAATGAAACGAAATCTGGAATTTCTCGTGGAATTTTTATACTAAACATTTTATTATATAAATATATTTTACTATTTATTTTATTTAAAAAAAAAACTGTTTTTGACATCCTATTGATAAATTAAAATTTTACTAAACCTCGGCTGGGTTATTTAGTATTAAGTTTCATTTTATCTTGGACTTAAGCGACTCTTGCTGCAGTCTTCAAACTGAAAAGTTGAGGTTTCAAAGCGAAGGGAAATGTTAGAGATAATAAATAAGAGACTATTTTTGGAGATCAGTCGATTTTACTACAACATTTGTATTAAATAAGCCAGACAGGACAGGACTGGAGATACCTCACAATTTTTCTACTCCTATTTGTTTGTTCTTTTGGTTTTTGCAGCGAAAAATAAAATTACTTTAATATAAGTATATAAAAATCAGATTATTGCTAAATTAATTAACGAACTTTTTGTTCTCCTTTTTTACAGAACATATTAGAGAAGTTCAATCCAGGTGCACGCCAACTCATCTCCTCCGGCAAAGGTTATTTGAAAGCTTTGCATGGTGGGTACAAAATACTTCACATCAAATAACTGCTAATATTTTGTTGCTAAATAGCTAAGCATTTTATGTGTTTTTCTTTAATATTGTTGCACAGGTGCTGCATCTGCGTCACGCCTTTTCAATGAAGCATTAGCCAAGCTGGCAATGAATGCACAACAAAGTGGAACCAGCGATATTGGTAAGCAAAACGCTAATGCATAAATAAATTTAAAAAACTAACAAGGCAAGCTAGGAAGTACAAGCTACTCATACATACACACACACAAACATCCAGCGTCTATATTGATAGTATAGTATATAACGTTGCACGTGTTGCTATAATAAGTTGCGGCAACATAGCGCTGATTGCTGGAACGAATATAAGTTACCAACTAGCAAGCAGTTATTGACACGCTTGCTGCATGCGTTACACAACCAAAGCATTGTTGCTTTAGCAAGAGTACCTATGTGCTGCCATTAGGTATTGTTGAAGAACAAGTTTATTGCTCATTTGCTGTTAAATGTTAATTATTAATAATTTTAATTTTTTATATTTTTTAACATTTTATTTTCAATAAACGTTTGCATTCTTTAAAATTTTTTCTTTTTATGCTATATTTTTTTACTATTTTTCAAGGTGCGGCATTGATGAATGTTGTGAGCGTTTACAAAGAAATTCAAGAGCAACAAATGAATATTGTGAGTAATTATGTTGTTGACTCATAGAAAAACGATTTTTAAACATTTATCTTGCTATCTGCCAACAGTTGAAAGCTTTCTATGTTGATTTATTGGTGCCATTGGAAACAAATTTGGAGAAGGATACAAAAGTTGTGCAACATGAACAAAAGAAATTCTTACAACAGCACAAAGTACGCATGGAGAGTTATCAGAAGGCCGTTTCCACAATGAAGAAACAGCGCAAGAAAAAGGCCAGTCCAGAGAATACAGAAAAGGAGTTGAGAGTAAGTGTATTGCAGATATGTCTTGGAACAAATACATGTATTAGAAAACAATTCCATGGCATTTTATATACTGTAGTAATAATGAACATTACTTAAACAATCATGCTTATTTTTGTTACATATGCTCTGCTCTGCTAACAGAATTTACAAATATTGGAAGATCAAAAGAAGAAGTTGGACGCATTCTGCGAACAAAGCTACAAAAATGTAAGTAAAAATCAACGGGTGCAATTTATTTAATGAGCAGCAGGTATAAGCAGCGCATTTGCACATGTGCACTAATACATATGCATTTAAAACGATAAACTGCGCATTTTAACATTTCTTATGAATTTTGATTTCAATACGCGCCTAATAGGCCATGACACAGGAGCGCCGTCGGTACGGTTTCGTGCTTGAACGTCAATGTTCCATAGCCAAGCACTGGATGGCCTATCACAGCACTGGCAAGTTGGTAATTGATAACAATTTGGAAAATTGGCAAGAAATTGCCGCTTCACGTGAAGTGATACCAGCGGCGGCCGTATACGAAGCGAGCGGTGGCGGTAGCTACGGCACTGCCAGCACCGGCAAAAGGATGGTGAGTTCAGATTAGTACGAATGCATGATTGTTACTGTAATTTGATGATACATGTTTTGTTTGTTTTTTTTTTCTTTGTGTGTATTTGCAACATTCATTCACATACACCTCACGCAAATTGCGTTAATTGTATGGCCTTAGGAGCGGCTCAAAGATGGCGAGGACATGCATGCTGTTGGCAATTCGTCTGCTTCGCAGCTTAAGAAATCACGCAGTGTGGACGCGCCCTACGGCGATATGCGAACCTTGCATGAGAGTAATGTCAGTTATGCGCAAAACTCGTTGCCGCGCGCCAAATCCGATTTCAATCTGACAACAACAACGAACTGTGAGTAGCAAGCGCTAAGCTTAGAAATAAGTTATGTCTAAAATTTTGGTTATTCTACGTTTTCTTGCAGCGAACGATCATGTCGATCACGGTCAGTGGGACCAACGTCCCGTCGTGAAGGCGCTCTACGCCTATATGCCTTCGGGTGAGAATCAGCTGCCCTTCGAGGAGGGCGATCGCATAGCTATGGTCGGCAGTAAGGCTAAAGGTTGGCAATTCGGTGAGAATTTACGCACGCAAATGTTCGGTTGGTTCCCGATCGCCTACACCAATGCCGAGGGCACGGGCGAGCGTGAAAAGTATCGCGCCAGCGAACGTCATAGCGAACGTAGTAGCGATCGTTATGAGAATGTGCATTACGAGCGTAATGGTGGTATGCGCAGCAATTATCATGATCAATATATGTCTGAGGCGCATATGGATCCAGCCATGGAGAGCGATTCGACATACCGCCGACGCAACAATAGCGCCGAGGAATCATCGCCAACACGCATGTTCGGTGACACTTTCCGGAATCAAAAGAAGGTTTGTGCCTTTTAAACTTAGCTTTTCTAGCGAAATATGTTAAAATACCATGCGCGCTTATTTACAGTACCGTGCAACAGCTGGCGGCAATCCACGCCCCGGTCCACCACCAACACTGCCTGCACCAGTGCCATCGAATAGTCAGAGTCAAAGTGCCAGTCGTATATTGAATACATCGCAGAGCTTTTGTGGCGCTTCCAATGGCATACCATCTGTGGTGGAGCGACGCAAGCAGCATAAACTGCAGAATGGCCCACAAGCCGCGCATGTGAGTTCTGGATCTCTGTTTTCGGAGATCCGCTCTAAACTGTTTACACCGCTTTTTTTCTCTAACTAAAGAATCGTTCCATTCTTTCCGCCAAACAACAGTCCACATCGATGAGCGCTGGTGGCAGTCAAATGAAACCCGCCGCGGCAGCTAAGACTTCATTGCATAGCAGCAATGACAGTGGCTTTGCCAATGAGCCGCCACCACAACCTGAAGTCGACTACTCGGATGAAGAACAAACGAGTCGTGTGCCAATACGGTGAGTACTCTCTACTTCTCAGCGCAGTGTCAAAGCTAATTTTGACTAATTTTTCTCTTTACTTGTAACTAACTTGGCTAGCAAGCTACTTAGTACATAATCATAGATTTTTGAGCGCTCTCTTTTTATATTTTCTCTAACATTTTTTATTAAATAAATTTTAGTTTTGGGGAGACAAAAAAATATTTTTTATTATTTTTTGATTGTTTTTATTAGAAACATGAAACACGAGTTTTTGTCTGTCTCCCTATTTTTTTAATTGCAAAATTTATATATTTTAATTTTTTTCTTTTTGTAACTTTTTTCATTTCATGTCCCATTCATCAATTTTATGTTGCTAATCGAAATTTGTTGTATTACCTTGTAAAAATTGCATCATAAATACAAACGTACAATGCTAATCCCTGATCAATTGAAACCTCACAAAATTCACCAACATTTACAAAATAATGAAATGCTAAAATCAAAAAAACATAAACATACCTATACATGCCGAATGCACCACTGCTTGCCCTTCCGCCATATTTACTTTGAAATACGTCACACAACAGCCGTCGTGCCGATACCAATTCGCACGTCTCACGGGATGTTGCTTCGTGGACATTGAATCGAAATTTCCGTAACAGTGTCGATAGTCAGATCGATGATAAGAGCATGCATGGGTTGAGCCGACGCAATACGAAGATGCGTTACGATCTTATTGCCAGCGATGATGAAATACTGCAAGCCTCTAGTAGTGGCATTAAACGCACTAAATCTTTTTGGAAATTCGGTGGACGCCACGAAGACATACTGGCTGGCATGTCGCTCTGGCAGCATCGGGATCTAGTGGCGGCACCAAATATGGAAGAACTACGCACGGATAGTCCACAGCATAAAGAAAATGGGCATGTGGAACACGAAGATGATGCTGAAGGCGTACAAGAACGCGACCAGGAGCATGGACGGGAGAATACACGCAATACAAACGATAAGAACGGCACACTAACGAAGTCGCATTCTAACAACTCAACATCATCGGCGGAGAAGTACCGCAACGACAGTGTAACCAGCATGGAAGCATACGAGGATGATGAGAATATATATGGCATGAGTCCAGTGGTAAAACGCGAGAATATAATTGTACAGAATCGCAACTCGATGCAATCAAATGCAACTACAATGCGTGCCGAATACACACCGAAATCGCGCATGAAAATTATGAAGACAATCGAAATCGACATCGAAAATCCAACAGAGAGCGAGCGCTTGAGCACAATCAAGCGTGGACAAAAGGAATATCAGAAAGAATATCGCGAAAGCGCCGGTATGATGCCGCAAGTGAATATGAGTATGCGCGCTAATTCGCATGCGCGTAATGAACATGAGAGTAAAAGCAAGCCTGGCATGAGCATGAGTGGCATGCAGTCGTCGCGTAATACGTTGAGCAACAACCATAAGAAACATCAGACGAACAACGTGGATGCGAACACTGGCAAGCATGCAAATCTACAACAGATGAAATCGAATGGCAGCGGCAGTCAGACGCAAACGCGTGCCAAACAACAAGATTTTCCACACTCCACAGAGGATGAGGAGGGCGACAGCGATGACAATGGCACACTCAAAATGAGTGACGTTAACAACTTCTTCGACGATATCTCACATGAGAACACCACTGGCGGCATGATTATGAAAACAGTTAAGCGCAAGGATATACTGAAGCAATACTACACCAGCGAGGATGAGTCTGACGATGTTGAGATTAAATCAACAAGCTCGGATCCTTATGACTGCATTGTGATCAACGATCATTTGGTGCGTAAGGATGAGAAGCATCGTCGTCAACTGCACAATTCCTATCAGGAGCACCAAATGGAATTTCAAACATTTCGCGCGACCACAACATCAGCCATGCCACAAGGTAACAACAAGAAAAATAAAATGAATGGCGTTGAACAACGTAAAGGCAGTGGTGTAGCAACGAGCGCTGGCAAGTCAAAGAAACAACAGGAGCTGCAGGACAACGAACGTGAGCGGGAACGTGAACGCTACAGCATGAATAACAGTGCCACGCTGACAAGAAACTCGAATGCGAACGCGAATGCGGCGCTGAACACACCGACTGCCACGATACTGCCTCGCACGCGTCTCATGAAATCGAGTAATATGACAAGTATGACTTTGGAGCGTGCGTCTAAAAATAAATCGCGCGAAAATGGCCATATGAGTGGTGGTGGGGGTGGTAGTGAAAAAGACAAAAATCATTATGGTAAAACTTATGGACCGTGGTATGATTTTTGGGATCAACAAGATCAGCACACGCTTGTGAGCCAAAAGTCAATGCATAATGGCAAAATGTGAAATAATCACGTTTTGAAGCGTTTAAATGAAGGGATTTTTTAGCAATACTCTTATATTGGTATTGGTTGCATAAATGTATACATATATTACGTTGGTTATTAGAAATGAAAGCGTTAGACCGGTGGAAAAAGTGATTAATTTTTAAACATAAAATTTGTTATGAAAAAAAATTTTGCAACATTGTTGCACAGCATGCTGCCAAGCGTTTGTGCCTCAACAATGTTGCACAAAATGTTGCTAAGCGTTTGTGCTTCAATTTTCACATTTATTTTTTTATGCATGTTGCCAGCAACATTTTACAAATACTCGATATCTAGATATTAGCAAACAAAAATAGCAGTTATATTATTATAGTTACAGTTAACTCTAAATCTCAAACAGATAATTTTCTATAACTGTATATCTTGAACTCTTAGTTGTATTTTTATATCCTAAACAAGGCATATTAAGTTTGCCTGTCTGTCTTTCCGTCTGTCCTTCAGTTTCACAGATATCGACCTGATATCCTGCACACGTGGTTTTCTCCCCAAGAAGCTGCTCATTTGTTCGAGGGGCTGATATCGGACCACTATAGCATATAGCTGTCATATAAACTGAAAATTCAAAATCACGTTTTTTTAAGGAATCTTTTATATTTGTGAAGCCTATTATAGCTTCGTTACAACCGTTTTTTCTTGGTTTTCATTCTTTACAGTTCGGTATTGTGGTTATTTCTAATTCATATGTTGCTGGCAACATTTTCTGATATTCGCTATATATATTATAGCAAAGTATATAGTTTATATAACTCAGAAAGCAATATT
This sequence comes from Bactrocera dorsalis, assembly GCF_023373825.1. Classification (NCBI taxonomy): domain Eukaryota; kingdom Metazoa; phylum Arthropoda; class Insecta; order Diptera; family Tephritidae; genus Bactrocera; species Bactrocera dorsalis. The sequence continues at coordinate 71,741,807 of NC_064307.1, read as the reverse complement.
TTGTATCTAATTTGTATTTAAATTTTGTATCAAATACGGATATCAAACCTAACTAAAAAACATGCTCCGTTGCCACGAAACATTCCGAAATATTCAGATAAATATATGCCAATCACGAATAATACGAGAAAATACCATAAACAGCGTTGAGCGCCTAAAATCATCCCACGCATAAATGATTACCTTTGCACAAAAGTTAATTTTTTTTTATTTACTTTTGGGTTTTATTTTTTGCAACAAAATCTTATATTGATTTTCATAGAAATAGTGCTGGTCTGCTACTGAATCATCGTGCTATCCATCCAAATATTCATATACTTATGCATATTTTGTTTGTGAGCCATCTTAAATGTTTTTCATAATTCAACGTTGCTTAAACTCACTCATGTAAACACAAAAATATTTTCAAATCGATCTGTAAGCTAAATGTTGCTAACATGTATTTTCATATAACAAAAAATATTAAATTCCATTTTAACTTCAACATTTACTTTCATTGGTATAAATTTTCATCCCTGCATGAGTACTTGCCATCGCTGTCAAATAAACCTAAATTCGTTTATCTAATGTGCGCTTATTTCACAAATAATTGGCTATACATTTAGCAGCAACATAAACTAAACCCTTTTTGAATTTTTTATATTTCCTTTTTCTATGTGTATTTCTAGAAAGGGTGGTGCCTACCGCAACATTTACATAGACTTCTAGACCAAGTAATACATAAACTGTTAACACACACACACACATCTATAAAAAAATCAACTCAAACTTACAATAAACTTTCAACACAACACACTAAAACAACAAGCAAAAACAAATAATCTGGCAGCACTGCGTTCAAATGCCTAAAAACACAAACAAATACACGTTTTTATACGAAAACTAAACGACAACAACAACACCATGTGAATTTCTTTGTAACCTTGTAATCCGATGTATGTATGTATGCATTCTAAGTATATTTAAATAGTTTGTAAATGTGTATAGAACAGTCTGTCTATAAATGCTATTTGTAAACCTGTTTTCGTGTATTAGAAAACGGCGCTAAAATTACAAAAATATTATATTGCATTATGTATATAAAAATAGAAAGAGAAAATATCTTGGTCTGCTCTCACTTGATATTTTTAAAGAAAATTTGATTTTGTCATTGTAAATTAAATGACGATGTTCTTTATTTGTTTTATTTTCAAACTGCGCCACTTTTCATAACATGTACTGTTATGTTATGTATAGTGCATGCCAATTTGCCACAGTCAAACTGCGTCACACCAAAACTAACGATCGTTCGGCTCCGATGATTTATCGGAGCATAAATAAATAAATAATCGTAATTTAATTGAGTAAGTAGTTTAAGAATACTTTATAAATAATAATTATGCATAAAATTTCAATAAAAAAAATATATATATAATAATAAATATATGGGAATATATATACTTACTTGGTATAATTTTAATTATTATACGATTTATGCAGATGCGTGTGTTCTACAAGTTAATATATATATTACAACAATATTTGTTTATTTTATTGCAAGTTTTATTTTTTTATTATTATTTTATTTTTTTTATTTATTTTTATATATTTTTTCTATATGTAAGTATATATAATTATTTGCTTCAAAATATTTGTTACCGTGTATACTTGTATGTAATCGTTTATTATGAATAAAATATAATTTTTTAAATAAAAATTAAACAAACTTGTAATTTAGTTACTAAAGAATAAAGCATAGAATAATTCTTTGATATTAGACACGAAAATATTGAGCGCCATGACGTATGAGTAATAATATTTATACATGGAAATTTTAGTAATGTGTTGCCTATCAAATTTGAAGTTAGTACTGTCATTATACATTGGACAGAGTTTATTAAGCTCACGACGATACATACATATATGTACATATATACACGATCAGGATGACAAGCTGAGTCGATTTCGCTATGCCCGGATGTCTGTTTGTATATACTCGAACTAGTCTCTTAGTTTTCGAGCAATCGAACTGAAATTTCGCAAACATAGCTTCCTACCAAAAAATTGTTTATTTCTTGGAGCTGCAGATATCGGATCTAGCATATAGTTGTCATACAAAATGAACGAATGAAATAAAGGTCGTTTATAGAAAACTTTTTGATTTGACGCGATATCTTCACGAAATCTAGTATATGTAATTATGTGCAACAACGGTATAATCTGTGAAGAAATTGTTCACATCGTATTAATATGGCATGAAGCTGCCATACAAACTGTATATACATATGTGAATTCAATCAAAATTTTCCATAAAACACATGCATGCAAAAATATTGTTAGATCTTAATAGCATCGTTAAATTTATTTTGCACAATGACATATGGTGATACTTGTATGTGTACGAACTCACCCAAGGCCGTTGTTAAAAATAATAATTTGACCCCAAATTTATGAAAAGTTTTTCTTTTGTAGTTATAAAAGCAATTCGAAACCCGTTCATTTTCCAGAAATAGTACCAAAAGGTTGCCAATTTGTGATAAAATGCAATCAAATTCGGTAAAAAGAATATTTGTATATTAGGTTGTACGTCGTTCCTACTGCGAATGAAAGAATTTTATACCCCGAACAGGGTACATTAAACTTGTCACGATTTCTTTTAATACCCAAAAGGACCCTCACAGACCTTAAAAATGTTCAGTACCCCGAGCTGAGTCGATCTATCTATGTCCATCTGTCTGTCCGTTTAATTATATACACGAACTAGCCCGTAAAATTTCGCAGACGATCTTTTCTTTCCAAGAAGTGGTTGGAACCACCGGTATTGAATCACTATAACATATATCTGTCATACAAACTGAACGATCGGAAACAACTCTTTGTATGGGAAACTTTTTCATGAAATTTTTACGATCGGATCACTATAACATATAGCTGCCATATAAACTGAACGATGATAATCAACTTCTTTAGTGAATATTTTGTATTAGCGATGGGTATAATAGCTTATGTTCAACCAAGTTTAAGATTTTCCCCATTTGAGCTTTCGATTTTCGAAATCCTCAATTAGCTATATATAGATTCTATTTTAGAATTATATATATTTACTTTTTAAAAATTTAGCTCTACCAATTGGTTTTTATGTACAAACTCTCTAGTGGGTCATATATTAAGCCGGCATATATCTATAGAGGTTTATAAATTATGAATGTATAAAATATGTACGAACATGTAGACTTGTATATAGTATCAATAACAAAAACATCACATACATATAACTCATTGCAGTATATTGCAGCTATTGATTGATGATATCTCCTTCTCATATGATTTACTAGCAATATGCGAAAATTTATGGAGCTTGTACAAAAAATAAGTGAAAAAGAAATTGCAACACGAATTTGTAAATATGTGCGAGTACACATGTGAAATGAAAGCTCACGTGTGAAACTCCCACAGTGCATATAATACAAATCAAATATATATATAAACGCTGATTGGCTGAACTTGAAGTTTAATCAGCTGCGACACCTACAGCTGATGCCCACAAGTACGGGTATGTACATATATGTATACGAGTATTTCGCGAGCGCAAAAAAGCAGCAATTTAAATAGAATTTAGTAGTTAAGTGCAAGCAAGGTAATCATATGGTGTTAAGTACATTTAAATTTGTCCTAAATACACACGAACTTGCACGCTGACATGCAACCTTTGCCTGAAAGCATATGCGCACGAACATTTGTATAACAGCACCGACGAGTGCGCTGCTATTGAATACGAATGCATAAGTACTCATTCGCGCTGCGCGCAGTTACATGCTTAGTGTGTGTGTGCACAAAAATTGTTAGCTGGCGGAGGTTCTAAATGGAAATCCTGCTGTCAACTGCATTTCCTGCAAAACGGCGGCCTGCCACCATTTCACTTTAACTTCGAACTTAGTTGTGCCACACTAAACGTGCAGCAACGTGGCATCATACACTTACACACACACAGCTGCATTACACTTTTCGAGGATAAGTGTGAAGTGAATTTCAATTTCACTTAAATTTTGAATGACTGGCAGGCAGCCGCCATGCAGTACTCCTTTTTTTTGGCAGCGAGAGTAAATGAGAGAAGCGATTTCACTTTTTGAAGTGTGCAAAAAGTCGTGAAACTATTATGTCGTATGAAATTTAACGCCCACTTATATATTTTTGTAGTTTACATAGTGCAAAAATAATGCTTAGTGGGTGTTAAAAAGCAATTGCATATGGCAATCAAACATACATATTTTTAAGGCCATTTGCGCTTTGATGGCTGAGGCCTACAACAGTATTTAGTAATGTTTATTTGAAGTGTGCATGTATGTATGTGTATGTTTATGTATGTGTGTGTTCATGACATTTGAAATTAAAATTTATTGAAAAGTGTGCGTGAATAAAATGCCGAAAGGATATTTTTGCTCTAAGCCATTTGAAGCGTGCGAAATTGCTGAATATTTAAAATCATTGCGCTTTGAACAGCGGAACGGTTTAAACGGTTATTTCGGGCGTACAAAAATATTTAACAAAGTGAGAAAATATTATATATATCGAATAACGTAGTTTAGTGTTTAAATTAAAATATTATTACAAAACAAAAAAATAAAAAACAACTTGAGAGAAACACAAACATTATTTTTCTAAAATAATATTATTACAAAGTTTATAGTGAGCAAATTTTGTGATCTTATAATTTCAAGTATCACAAAATAAATATTAATTGTCTTACATAATATAATACGAAATGAGCTCACGTTTTATAGCCGAGGGTGGCACGCCAATCACACCGGAACTGGCAACGGTAAATTATAATAAGTTTAGAATACTTTAAAATATTGATTTTTCAAGAATTATCAATTTTTTTCTAAATATATACCATAAGTTTTATTAAAAAACCAGTTTGAAACTCTCTAGCAAGTAAAAAAGCCCAAGGCAAAAATTAAAAAAAAAAATGTAAAAATTAAAAAAAAAAATTGGTTATACTATGTAGAATAGAAAAAAGCGCTGAAAATTACCACACTTTCCTAACAATATAGAGATAATACATTTTTCTACAATTAGTAAATCAATTGAAAACTCAAAAATATTAAAATTAGAATTAATGTAATTACTTTTTAATTGATATGTATGTAATTAATTTTTTAAAATTAATTTCCCAATTCTTTAAAATATATTTATAATACATTTCTTACAATGCAGTTTATTATTTTATTCCTCAATGCATGTATACTTAAACCATTTCCACCAATGCTTAAGGACCTACGTCAATTAGTCTTCGGCACTTCATCTATTCCCATGCGTGCTGAGTGGACACAAACCCCTTTCACTTTTGGTGCGCCTAAAGAAGAGCTCTCTTATGGCCTACGCTCACCGCGTAATGCTACACGCGGACTACTTTCTGTAGTGCAGGGTTTCATTTTGAAGTACTTGCTCTTCGGGCGACGTGGACGCAACAATCAGGAGTATAAATATATAAACTTTATTTGATTGTTAATTTAAAATATTGTTATAAAACGTGTCTACAGCCCCCTAATGTGCACGCAAGAGATGCAGACAAATGCACTGATAAATGCGTTGGTCGAAATTCTACGCATCATATCGGATAAGGGTAAGGTGACAATGGTGCTGCCATCGCCGGACGAAGAGGTTTTCGTGGAGCATAGTGTGACTTTCTTTCATGATTCGATTACTGAGAAGGTAGGTAAGGATGTTAATGCATCTAGGATTCATTTAAATACAATTTCAAGATATACATATGTATGCTGAAAGCATATCTAATAAATATTTTTACATTTTTAAGTTATATATTTTCACATTATCACCACATGACGAACTGGAGTATTTTATAAAACGTCATTTAAAACTGGTAAAATATAAATTATTATAATTTGTGGGAAAAATAAATGAAATTTCTTTATATTAGTTTACTGAAGAGGACTCACCTGGCACATTGCTGTTTCTGTATAGCGCCGTTCTGACACGCTCGATGACAAAGTAAGTAAATTATAAATTTTTAGCGAAAAATCATAATTTTTTTGCTATAAAATTTCAAAAAGAATGCTCCTAAAAGTGAAACATATATGAATATTAATTTAATCAAAACGTATTTAGTAGTTAATATAGAATATGCTGACAATCTTGTAAATTTACTTAGTACCAAATTAAAGTCCTTAATTTATTTATGAAAAATTTATTCAATATTTCATATTTTTTATATTTCCTTTTAGAATTCGCAACGATCTCGACTCGAACAGTAAGGCAGTGCCATTAACAATGACGAACAATGAAGAAGGCTCCTTGATGATAGTGACCCTACTTTTGACTGGTCGTGCTACACCTTATTTGCACAATGGTGTTGTAAATGTTGGCGATGAAAACACTTATGTGAGTATATATGAAAGACATACAATAGAGTTTGTGAAAAAAAAACTATTTTTTCACAGAGTAGTAAATTTCTAACAAGACTATGAGTCTTACAATATAATTTCCTTCATTGAGTTAAAAAATTCATAAGAATGAAGGCAGACTGAAAATAGAAGAGGCATTCAAAGACATTCCCCGTTAAAACTTACTGCGCCATCTGTTGACAGCTAGAAGGATCTTAATTAATACAATGGCATCTAAAACCTAAATTTTATAGATGCCTTGAAAAGCTTACATATGCACACATACATACATACGTATGTACGTATGTATGTATATTCAAGATAAGAATGAATCTTTAATTTTAAATAAATGTGCAATATTATAGAGAGATTAAAAGGTACATTTTTTTATAAACATACCATAAAATAATTATTTTAATATCTTATAAACACTTACCGCACTTTATTTTACTTCGTTTCCCATTTTCTGCAATAAATTGATATACTTCCCTACTCATAACTCTTTTCCCTACTACTTACACTTACACTTTTACATTAACATAACACAATTAACATTAGCATAACATTTTACGCACAACCACTGGCAGAGCTCTGCTTGCGCCGACACTCAGCGCTCAGCGCTCAGCTTTTGCACTCACTATTTTTCAATTTCACTTTTACTACACAAATAACAGCGCCCGATAACCTTTTTTACTTTAAAACGATGAAATTGAGGCACCTTAACCTAATTCTACTAAAAAATCCATAACTCCAGCTTTAATTCCTAAACTAATTTCACTTTTCACGGAGCTGCTACATAAGCGGCTTACACGAACGCGATATAAGGAAACGACTATTCGAAATGGCGGCGGAAATTAAGAACGACCAATGACATTCTAGCTTCTAAATTGAAGTGGCCTCTGTAAACTCTGTAGGAGATCGCCTGCAATTACAGGGTTACCACATCTTTTTGAACTACAGAATGTCATGACCACGAACGTGACCAACAGATGGCACACATATTACTGTTTGAGATTTAAGGACAAATTTAAAATTTTAACGGAAACTCTTGTGTACTATGTAATCGTTCATCGTTTTCATTTAAGTCAGCGAAATATTATCCAACTTTGAACGAGTTAGCTCTAAATAAACAAATACTATAACATCTGTGCATTAGATAATTTCAAACATTAATAAGTGCGCCATCTGTTGGTCAAGTTCGTGATCATGACATTCTGTAGTTCAAAAATATCTGGTAGCCCTGTAATTGACACTTCAATTTAGAAGCTAGAATGTCATTGGTCGTTCTTAATTTCCGACGCCATTTCGAACATACATTTCCTTATATCGGGTTCGCGTAAGTGGCGTTTGCAGCAGCTCTTGTAAAAAGTGAAATTAATTTAGGAATTAAGGCTGCAATTAAGAAACTTTTAGTAGAATTAGGTTAAAGTGCGTAATTTTAATCGTTTTAAAGTAAAATAAGTAATCGGGCGTTGTTATTTGTGTGGTAAAAGTAAAATTGAAAATTAGTGAGTGCAAAAGCTGAGCGCTGAGCGTCGGCGCAAGCAGAGCTCTGGCAGTGGTTGTGCGTAAAAGGTTATGTTAATGTAAAAAAGTGTTAGAAGTAGCGAAAAGAGTAGGGAAGTGTATTAATTACAGAAAATACGAAACTTAGTAAAACAAAGTGCGGTAAGTGCTTATAAAATATTAAAATAATTATGATATATGTACGTATATTTATGTATTTGTGTATGAATGCCTATACATTTACTCAGTTATGGATATAAATACACAACAACTTGCGCGTGAAAAAGTTTATTAGTAATGCAGCCACATTATTCCTGTTGCTCTCCACTCAACATTTTACAACTTGTTTTAAAATATCGTTACTGCTCATACTCGATGTGTACATCCGTGGATGTACATATGTAAATATATATGCATTTATACAATTAACAAAAAAGTTTAGTGGCCACTGCATAGCTGAAAGATCCTTCTAGCCGCCAATAGATGTCGCTGGTATTTTAAGAGCGAATATCGTCAGTTGCCTCCTCCTATATCCGACGCCATTGTTTATAGTTCCTTTTAGGTAAGCGTTCGCACAGATGGAATTTGCTTTAGCAGAGTACGGAGCATATTCTCTCAACTAAGAGCGCTTGCACATTTTTAAAGCTGCGCAGTCACATTATTGCTGTTATTATCACTGTTGATTAACATTTTCTGTTAGACTATCGTGCTTAGCAGCCTCCATTAACATTTCGGGCAATGAGACTACTAACTTACAGGACAAAACAGTGGTGACCATCATATTAGGAAAGCAAAAAAAAAAAATAAATAAACATCTCCTCGAAAGTTAAACCGATTTTGTCATTTATGCGAATTGTACGACCCTTCTTACTAAGTAATCTATGTAAATTATTCTATATTATAGGCCATTCCGCAGTATGGTATACTAAGCCGCTGCACTATCGGACTTTTGCTTTGGGATAATGATAGTACGCAAGTAAGATCTTAAACTCTTCGTATATTTATTCTTCTAAAAATAATATTTATGTATCTGTACAAAAAAAAAGGTTTGTAAATATAACATTGTACTTTAAATGTACGTTATATATTTTTCAATAGCCTTCCGTGGTTACTTCACGCCAACCCGGTTCACGGCTCAAAACACCCAACTATCCAATTTGGATTACCAGCTGCTGCGGCCACTATGGCGTGGCGTTCAATCGAAATCCGGAACTTTTGCGAAATTATCACGCCGAGTCGCGGTTCGATTTGAATTATTACAGTTGCTCTGGCCACAATGTTTTCATGACTATCGACAATCGTGTGTATAACGAACAGGCGACTGGCATGTTGGAACGACAGGCGACTACCGAGACAATGACAACGGGCGGTGGACGCAGAGATGATGAAGCCGGTGGTGGTGGTGGTGATAATACAGACCTGCTGGTACGCGAGGAATTGACAATGAACACACCGTTGCAACGTTTAATACACACCAAGTGGGAGGAGGCGCACATACGCTTCAATGTGCAACCATCCATGCTCAGTTATCTGTTTTGCACAACACCATAAAGTGGGTGTGGTGCACTGCACATGCCCAAGCAAAAGCTACAGTTCGCGCGTTGCCAGTGAGGTGGAGAAATGTAGCAGTTATGGTTTGTCGATTTCATAAATCGTTTGGAATGCAGTGAAGTGCGTGGAACTGCAGCTGTGCCTTTCAATGCGTTACTTATTTCGTTATTATTATTGTTTTTTTTTTGCAAGCCGCAAAATGCATTTACACAAGGCAAAATCAACAAATAGGTAACACATCCTTCTGCTATTGATGGCTTTCAAATACGCGAATAAATATATTTCTAAGGAAAAATGTGCGCTTGAAGCTTTGCTTGTACTAAAAATAAATAAAAATTTGTCGCTGACAAGCTTAAAGTCTGAATTTTTACTGCTGAGTGAAATATTTCATGTGACTGGTACTTAAGGGCATACAAATGTAAATGGTCGACTGAAAATTTCGTAATGTTTAAAATTTACCCTCAACATTTTAACACCATATGGGAGGCATGAAGGAACCATATTTGTCAAAGTCTCGATTGAATTTACAATATGTTCAAGATCGAGTGTAGATCTTATTAATTGATATACAAGGGTCATCATTGGTTTGTTAGGTCGTCGCTAGAATAACTAATAGCCCAGAAAGTGAGAACACTTTTGGATTTGCCAAAGTACAGTCAGTTTTGAATTGGTCGCCAAAACAGGGTAATTTCTTTGATTTCGCAGTACTTTCAAACCTTAGTCTTTAGTGTCACAGGCTAAAAAAGACGGGTTTAGCATTGAGAAACGGCACTATGTAAGCCTTATATTCAACTACTTTGAAATAAAATACTAATTTGTATTTTTATGTTATCATACGTTTTATTCAAAATCTTCGGTTCTCATATCTTTCTTCTCACGTCTGTATTTTATATTGTAAGTGGTATATATATTTACAAAAACTTTTTAATTACATATATTTTTTTTTTAATATTTTCACAATATTTTTAATTTTTTGCATTTTCTATATTAATGCTGTATCGGTATTTCGGGCTTGGCTCTCAGTACCAGAGTTATATATGTATATATAATGCTATAATACTTAATGATGTATATTTAACTGAGTTTATACAACAAATTTTCGAAAGTCTAGCTAAATGTGTACTCGGTTTGTATTTATGTATATATACATATTTATACACCATATAGTCATATCGTATTAAATCGTAAGTCATTTTGTATGTGTTGTGGTATTAGAAATTTGAAATATCTACTAATAAATACATAGAAAATGTTGAAGGTCATTTTAAGAGCTCGTAGAGTTATATAATTTGTAGTTCTATTTTATATTCGTATTTTCGTTTTAGTAAAAGTTTTTCATAGTGGCATTGAAGAGGTTAGGAAAAAATTAAAATCTCAAATTTTAATTTGCAATTAAAAATAACAGTTTTGTTATGGAAAATTGTGCTTGAAACTATTTTTAATTTTTTTAAATTTATTAATGTACATTTTATTAGTTATTTAAAGTAAAATTTGGGTTTTTTGCTAAAGTCTTTGCAAAAGTTTTCGTAAAACTTTGCGACAGATAACAAAATAATTTTTATACAATTTTATAAAAGAGAAATTTTGACAAATTTATAAGTTTTAACACTTCAATTTTTAAATAATTACTTTTCGTGCTAAAAATGCTAAATTTTTTGAAAATTAAAATGCTTTCAAACTTTTTCGAATTTTCTTATAAATATTTGGCTATAACAAGCGCTGTATATCTTTTTTATAATTTAAAATTTTTAATTTTTATAGCGTTAAGTATAAATTACAGTATTTATCTTAGTAATATGCTAAATAATTTTAAATTCATATTGAAAATTTTGGAAACTCTTCTTCTATCTATACTTCTATATCCTGCTTGTATATGTTTATATTTAGTGTTTATTATTATGCTGAAACACTATTTGTAAATCGTCTGTTATAACTACATTATGATTGTTTTTGTAAGTACCTCGTACTGTATGATTTATAAGCTTTATTTGTTGGTGAATTCAAAAATCGGTTTTAGCTACAAAAACTGTAAAAAATTGGCGCAGAGCTAATTTGCTACCTTATTTGATATTATTTTTATTATAAATATTTGAAATAAGAAATTTTGTATGTTCACTAATATTGCTAAGTATTAGTAAAATCGTGCAATTGTTGAGTTGAGAAGTATTGCTTTTATCTGAGAATTATGCAAATAGTGTGCTAATCGTGTTCTTATTTGTCGAAAAATCTATAATTGTATGGAAAGTTTAATTTACTATTTTTAAAACTTCTCGCATGCAGAGACCAAACCGCTCTATGGAGTTGACAAATTTCGCTCTATACTCTTTTTAAAATTATAGTTAAGTTATAGGCTGACTAACCTTGAGGTGCACTGGCATTTTGTCAAATTAAATCAATCGAATGCCACTTAAAAGCAACATATGTATAGACTGCTTTTAAGCGCAACGACATTAACTTCGTGGTTTAATAGGAAATATCAAATGAAATCATAGTGTAGATTTAGAAATATTTTAGGTATTATTTGTATTTCTATATATAGTCTGCTTGGGGGCGCATATGGAGTTTTGTTTTAACAACCGTGTATAGGAGAATCCATTCTGTGTTATTTTATGACTTACAAAAAAATATGCATTGATTCGTTCCATTACGTCACCTGATAGAAGTACGAGTATATATCATTTATTATTTTATAAAAAAGTAGACTTTCCTGTAACAACTATGAAAGTTGCTTAGGCTTCATACATTTAATAAATTTTTTCACAAATCTAGCTATTTAATGTATGCGCGTTCATTTTATTTAAAAGCACACATTCACTTGCTTAGCAGGCGTATTCGTTTCAAGTTTAAAGTTTTTAATTTAATTTGGTATATTCAATATTTGTTATATTAATAATAGTTTAATGTGTGACGCATTATTTGGAAATTATATTTTTATATTTTTTGTGTTCATTTTTAATAATTACTCCTTTCCTACGGATCGCAGTTAACTATGCATCGCTTCCTTTTGAATAAAACTTCTTTGGTTTTCTCATATTGTGTTGCGATTTGGAATTTATGTGGACGTCTTCTCTTACATTTCGCTGGCCTTTTCTCATATTTTCTTTTGTAAACAAGAAATTACAATCTACATTGCAATTAATATATACATATGTATGTGATGCGATATGAGTTCGCTTGCTTGCAGCATGACATTTGTATGGACTAATATATGTACTACTATGGGTAACCATTAAGCTATTGAGCACAATTTTTTAACAGAAAACGTGATTTAGTCATCTAAATAATCTCTCCTCAAATTTTAAGAAAAATTGTTTTAGACGACTAATGCGATAAGAGGCCTGTGGGGTATTTGAGGAGTCCTGATTACGAATTTGAGTTCCAACACGTCCAGATATTTTTATCATTTTATTAAATGTTGCTGTTTTGACTCCTACACCCCTTGAATACAATCAAAATGACAAAATAGCTGTACGTGTTGAAAATTTTTTGAACAAAAAGCTTACGTCTTAGGAAATGTTTACCATCATTTTCTGTGTTAGCAACCCAAAATTAGCAAGAAATAGCCTCTAACATCAGACAGAGGCAAAATGACTGTAAACTAGTGTAAATTTTAAGAGTAAGAAATCCGAAGCCAATTTTCAAAACGCAAAATGGCTGCAAACTGTTGTAATGAGTTAATTTTGCATCACAAATTTCGAATCGTTTGTGTTTTAATAACATTTTTTGTTATGCAAGTATTAGCAATTTATTTTCCATTATTGAACGAAAATTGATTTTTTTATGAAGATTAGGCTCAGTTGACTTGTGAGTAATATTTTTCCGATTTCAATTTCCTTGTTTAAAAGAAACGAAAATTTGCTTAATTAGTCAAATTAAAATATTATAAAAAAAATATATAAAATTAAAATTTCTAAACTTTAGCATTATGAATTTATTATTATAATTTTTTTCTTTTTATTTAGAAATTATACATATTTTCTTTACAACAATACAAGTTTTTTAGACTAAAATACTTAGACCTACTTAAGAAGGAATATAATTTACAAATATTTCTGTTTTTTCTGTTTTTTTGTTTAAAGTAAGCTAAAAGCTTAAGTAAATTCTTTAGACAATATTGGTTTGTTTTACAAATATTTTGGAATTTGAGCTTATGGATAAGTTTACTGAGTATCTTATAAAACTAAAAGTAAATCAAATTGTATTATATGTGACAACAACTCAAGATGACAAAAATTAATAATCTAAAATTAAACTTATTAATGCTAAAATAGTAAATTTACGCGACACAGCAGTATTATCACTTAAAATATTTAACTAAACATAAATTATAGTAACTAAACTTAACAAAATAAAATATTAAATAAAGCGCGACATTTCGCTGTTAGGCTTACAGCTAGATACACGTATACATATACATAGTACTGTTTACAACTTATTCATAAATTTGTGACTTAATATGCTTTGGTAAAAATAGTATTATGTGAAAAAAGATAACTGTACAAATTGTAAGCGCCTAACTAATTATTATACAAGTTGTATGCCTTTTGTGCTCACTCTTTTCACTAAAATCACGCTTTATAAATAAAACTTAAATATATGCATATAGGTATATAGTAGACAAGTCGCGAAACAGTCGAAATTCCGTTTTCAAAAATAAAATCGTTTTGCGCAGTTATTTGCAGAAAATTAGTAAACGCTTCTTTACAGAGCCTGCATTTGTTTAACTAAGCTTTGGTTAAGGAGTTACGCCACAGCACATTTGCGGCACGCCATTGAGGCATTGCCAAATCAACCCAATTTTGTACATTCCATACATTTTACGTACGCACTAAGAATGTATTTAACGACACTAAATTCGTATCACCATGTAATGTCAGATTCAACGGCGACGCATTGGCGTTCTTCTTCGTTTGCGTGTGCCACGTTAAGATCTGCAAAACAAATATAACTTTTAACTTATAAAATACATATAACAGACACAATATGACTATACCTCTGTGCAATTGGAGGCCAACAGCTCGATATCCGTGAGATTCAGTGGCGCTAAACTCTTCAGGAAGCCATCCTCTTCATAGCCTGCTTTGAAGGGCATTTTCGCATTGGGTCGTTCATGTAAGAATTTTACGCTCACCGCAAAGCCGGCCATATCGACGGGAAACTTACGTCCACCTATCCAACCATCATAGAAACCTGTTATCTTGCCATTACGTATGATAGGCGTGCTCACGCCAAACTTTGTGACCAAGCCGACGGGCCACATTGAAACCTTTTGCGTGTAGCGCATCTGTGGGAGAGTTGATTTTGTATAGTCAACAGACAAACTAGTGATCAGCAAATAAGTATTTTGTAATATGTGTTTAGGCAAAATTTTACTGAGTAACCTGCAACCAACTGTACATCAAATGAAACTAATCGTTTATGGACAAAATATTCGAATTTAAAAGTTTTGGACTCGGAATAAATAGAGAGATACTCGATCCTCCACCCACATCCCATTTCAACACCTTCACATAGGAGAAAGAATCATTTTGAGGATTTTATCCTCAAAAACCGGCCATTTGGGACACATTTTTATTTGTCTAAGTTCCTGGGTAAATCCAAATTTATATTTTCTTGAATAAAAATATGCCCCAAGCGATTCTGCACATTTCTGTATTTTTATTTTTTCTCTACGACCAATAGTTTAGAAGTTATAAGCATTTTTGTATGCGCTTGTATTCGGCGGCTGCTTACTGCATGCTCCTGGTCGCCTGGTAGAAATCTGAGATTTTGGCACCAAATTAAAATGCATTTTTTCTGCAGCGGCGGCGGGATGCGCACAAATTTGCGTGCATACGCAAAGGGGCAAAATGTGGAACAAGGAGGATGTGGGCAAAAACCATTGCATACGCAAAGGGGCGAAATGGGAAAACGGATGCAGCCATATGCAATGCCCGGAAATGGCATCGGTCGGAAACGAAATAACGGCACCCCACTTCCGGTCTGGCGCCCAAACCGGAAACGGAAATGGCGAACCGGAAGTGGGGCGCCACCGCGCTTCCGGTTTGCGGAATGTGTTTCCGTCCCATGCCACCCGTTTCTGACTCGCCCCCCGGGCCAGGAACGGACCGGAAGTGGAGCCCCGCCGTACTGTTTCCGGCGCGCCACATCCGGTTCCGTTTTGCCACTTCCGGTTTGCGTTTCAGACCGGAAGTGGTGTCCCGTTATTCCACTTCCGGTCGAAGTCATTTCCGGGCGTTGCATATGGCCGCATCCGTTTTCCCATTTCGCCCCTTTGCATATGCAATGGTTTTTGCCTATATCCTTGCTCCCCATTTTGCCCCTTTGCGTATGCACGCAAATTTGTGCGCATCCCGCCGCCGCTGCAGAAAAAATGCATTTAATTTGGTGCCAAAATCTCAGATTTCTACCAGGCGACCAGGAGCATGCAGCAAGCAGCCGCGGAATACAAACGAATACAAAAATGCTTATAACTTCTAAACTATTGGTCGTAGAAAAAATTTAAAAATGCAGAAATGTGCAGAATGGCAAGGGGCATATTTTTATTCAAGAAAATATAAATTTGGATTTACCCAGGAATTTAGACAAATAAAAATGTGTTCCAAATGGCCGTTTTTTGAGGAAAAAATCGAGAAACTCCAACATTTCACCACATACCTGCTCAAAAATCGAGATGTCATAAGTGTTGTCATCATCCGCGAAGTAGAAGACGCCACTGGTCGCATTAGCGCGTATATAATCCAGACCGCGATTTCGATTCGAAACACCACGTGGTTTAGCCTTTTTCGTATTTTTATACTCATCCGGCATGGGTGCTGCAATAAGTAGAAGAAATACATAAAAAAAAAATTGGTAAGAAAATATTACAAAAGCAGTGATGAAAGCAATAAAATGGTGAGTAATCAAATTGTGCGCAATAAACGTAAAGTGAGAGGAGTAAGGCAGAAATAAAGAAGCAAAAGCTAATGATGAAAGGAATTCCTAATGTAGATACTGAAAGTATGCCACTAGCAAGGCATTTAGCACAATAACAGCAGCGTTGACAACGCGCACAGTTAGTTGGTCTTGTGACCATGATAATGTTGCGACAAGGAATTCAAATCCAACCAAAAGAAAAGGCATATAAATAATTGAAGAAGACACTACGCACACAAACACAAGCATATAGATGTGCACAACTGCTCACACAGCAACACTTGCATACAGAAAGCATATACATATATACTACATTAGATTGTCTATATACGTATACGAAATAAGACTCACCCAAAAAGTACTCATAAGGCACGCCAATGCGATTAAGTGTGTGTATCACCAGCGGCGACGTTTGATTCGCATCCTCAATCACGAGCCACAGCAAATTCACCACATGCTTCAGCGTGTAGCCGAGTCGTGTCAATTCCGCCAATTGCTCGGCGCGCCGGTAAGTCGGTGTAATGATGTACAGTGGTGGCTGTTGAAATGCGAAAATGGGAAAAAAGTTAAATAAAAAGTTATTTAAGTGCTTTTCATATTTCATATTCATTGAAAAATACTCATATGCTATATGTATGTTAGATATTTATAGATATGCTAGTAAGTTGTTTGTGTAGATGATCTTATGTATATACGAGTATATAAATATACAGCGCTGCCAATAGGCTGTTAGGCTGGTTAGTAGATTGCCGCGTTAGTCAGTTGTGTAAGTTGTGCGCAAATTTTGATTGAGTTTTATGCAAATTAGTTGGGCAGCTAAGCAAGCAAAAGCCGCAATAAGGAAAGTTATTTTTAAAGAAAGTGCATTTGCAAAAAGAAAAGCTATATATCATATATAAACACTGAAGAAAAAGGCGGAAATAATTTTTATTAGAAATTATTAATGAAAATCGAAGTGAGAAAAAAATTAAATATTATCTAGTTATAATATTTGTTAGATTTTCAAAGGCTTAGAGCTGATTCCTATGAACTCCATAAATTAGTCTGGGTATAAATTCGAATGCCATGAGTCGCAGCAAAGTTGCTGCTTTAATAAGAGCAGAATGTAATTCAAGATGACATGGTAAATTTATGTAGATACGTGAAGACCGTAAGAAAGTTTTGCATTAAAGTGTGTAGTGTAGTTTATTTGGCAGTCCGATTCAAATTTGATCAGTTAGATTAAACAATATCATTGCACAATGGTTTCATTCACACTTGCTCTGTTTCCCTTAAAACCTTCTGCTCCAGATAAAAAGTGAGGGATTGTAGTATATTTCAACCACCGACCCCTGCCTATCGAGCTATATCTAAAAATTCTTGTGGAAAATAGTGTCTAATGTAACAATGATAACAATATTTACGAGAAATTCAAATTGCTTTAAATTTTTTAATTTGTTAGGAGGAAAGCAAGCAACACATAGGGTTCGAACACGTCACTGACCAGGATTAACAAGTTTTCCTTACAACTCGTGGCCCTCTAAAAGATATCCGTAAACCTTTATAAGGACCCATAAAACAGTTTTATTAGAATTTAGAAGACTTTTAGGGAACTCTATTGCTCGTTTTAAGTCAAAGCGAGCCGTTAATCAACTAATAATACATTGTATTATGCCAATTTAATGTTCGAACTGCAAAATGCTAATCACTTATTTTTTATTGCAATAACAATGTATTAAGCTATATTGTTAGTTCAAATCTGTTATTAGCAAAATGTATTGCAACAAATGAAACTATGAAATATAGGAAAATCGAACATGTCAGCAAATTGCATTGCCATTTTCAATAGTATTTACTTTTTGTCCCCAATTATTACTAATATTATAATTATTATTATTATTTGTGTTATGCTAATTCAATAAACGATTTGTGCTTTGCACATGCAATTCGTTGTCAGCGCTGCGCTCATTTGGGCATACACACACATTATATACATATGCATACACATATTCAGTGTGCAATGGCATACAAGCAATTTTCAAATTAGGCGCATGCAAATTGGAAATTACTCGTACAAATGTAAATCACTCTTTCGCTTAACTGCCTGCCACAGTTCATTTCATAGTCGGCAATCAAAGTCACCGCACACATGCACCTCTATTTGCATACACTGAACTGCATTTGAATGCAGCTGCAAAATGCTTTTGTCTATTCTGGTAACTCGCTGCGTAGTTATGGTTACCCCAGTGCATGCAAAGCTTTTCGGCTTTTCTGCTCTCAATTCCTCAATTTGCGCTTTCATTTGTTGCTTTATGTGTTAAGGTTTAGTAAATTATGACAGTGACATTCGTCAGTAATTTTACACTTTAGTAAATAGCGTATAAAGGCCTGTGCCGTGGAAGAATTGGCACAGCATTTTCTATACTGCATAAAGAGAATGCTATTCTTGACCTAATTTTTGATAAACGTGTAATTTTTATGCATAATATCTCTTGTATGAGGGCAAATATGTTTTTGTGTGATTGTAATTTAAAAATCTTAAATCGTATATTAAAAGAAGAAAAAATGTTTACTTAGGCTGCATTGAAGCTATGTATAAGCTCTTGACAATTACAGTTTTTATAGCTTAAAAGGGCTCAAAAAGATCTTTAGCTATATGCTAGGCTTTTCAAAATAATTCATGTACAATTTTAGGCAAATGTCTTTTCAAACAAAACAGTTTTCTATATAAGAATATGATTTTCATCAGCCAGCTCAAATGAAAAAGTTTTCCATACGAGAACTTGGATCCATCAGTTTGTATGGCAGCCATATACAATTGTGGTCCGACCTGAATAATTTGCTTGAAGATAGTAGCATGGTCTTGAGCAATATTCTGTGTAAAGTTTTTTGAATAATATTTTTTCAAATAAAAGAGCCTTCCATACAAGGACTTTATTTTGATTGGTCAGTTTATATGGTAGCTATATGCTATCGTGGTCTGATTTGAACAGTTTGTCAATAAATTAAAGAAATGTCTTGCAAAATATGCAATACTAAACTTTTTTTAGGAATATCTTACCAAATAAAAAAGTTTTCCATACAAAAACTAAATTCGAAGCGGTCAGTTAATAATTAATATAAATAATAATAATAAAACTAAAAAAAATTGTACAAAAGTAATTTAAAATAAAAAAAGGTTTCACTAAATAAAATTAAAATATATATAATATATAGAAAAAGTGTGAAACTTTATGTATAGAGCAGCTTTAAATGAGTGAGTCTTACACGCATACAGTGCGTATACGTAACATATTGTAATTCAATTACAAAGTCATATGTGAGTGTTTATACATGTAGATACTATGTGTTAATCGCATGCAACATAAGCATATTTCTAGAAAAAAACTACTAACTAAACTACTAGCGTAAGATAACTTTCTACCAATTACTAACTATAAGTGAATGGGTGAATATAAACCAATTAGCAATTTAGCAAAACAAATACTGTAACCGCAAAATATGCAAGCAAGCGACATGCGGCAAAACTAAGAACATAAACATAAACTTCTAAGCAAATAAAGTGTTTGAAATGCGCGCAAGCCAAATATCAAAACAGTTCCCAATAATAAGTGAGCAGTGCAGACATTTTACGAGCGAGTTAGGGCATGTTAAAGCAAGAACACACAATAAAACAAAAAAAAAAAACAAAAGAATATTTACGGGTAGCGCTTTTGTGTCATTGGCAGTTGTGCCGACAGCTGGACGCGTCACAATGCGCGCATTCGGCAACGTTGAATTTGCAGCATTTGCAACCGCACGCGTTGTGGCTATTGTACGAATTGTTGTCGTTTTTGTTGTTGTTCTCGCATTTGTTGTGCTATTCAAACTAGCAAGTGATGTTGAGCGCTTTTTCAAACTGTCAACCGCTGCAACATTTTGCGCAATAAACTGCTGATGCGCGCTGCCGAGCGAGGCGTTCAACAAACGTGCTGACACTACGCTTGTTGACAATGTGTGTGTGGTTGTGGATGTGGGTGTGACTGATACGAATGATGAAGATGAGTTTGATGTGGAAATATTATGCTGTGTTGTGGCTTGTAATGGTGATGATAACGGTTGTGCGGCTGCTCTAACTGTTAACGCTGCTGAGTTTCGTTCCTTTGCCGCGTGTGCTGTTGTTGTTGCCGACTCACTCGTTGTTGCATTTGATTGCCTCTCGCTGATTGATAGTTGTGTTTGTGCTTCTGGTGTTTGGACTTGTTGTTGTTGTTGTGGTTGTCGCGCACTAAATAACGACATTGGTGACCATAAATATGAGTTATATTTGCGTGCGATAGCAGCGACATCCGCATCGGCTGAAATATCCTTATTCTGTAATAAAAAGAATCGAAACAAATTCAAATGGAAGAAATGACTGTAAGTGTAGTGATGAAGTTATGAGCGAATAGTAGATAGATAGAGTGTGGGGGTAGGAGAGGTAAAGAGTGTAAGTAGAAGTAGTAAAGATAAGGAGAAAGTAGAAAGATGCATAAGGATGAGCATGAAAATGATGTTATTGACTGTCTGAAATTCTTTTAACAAGAATTGATGATTTTTCATGAAATTTGGGAATTAAACAACCGGCTAAAGGGTATGCTGATAATACAAAGGTTTAGAAAACAAAATTTCGCAAGTAATGCTAGAATAAGTAGAAACTCACATTTATTACACCTTTTTTTCTATAGCTGTACTATACATAAATCAAATCCAGGTGCAAATATGTAACCTGCTAAATTGCTATACTAAATAATTGAACATTTTCACTACTGATTCAATAGATTTGGTGCAGTACACTGGGTGAAAAACATTCCCATCCGGTGCGCAGAAAAGTCACTTAGAATTGATAGTAGAACTGAACACGCGTGTCTGGTTATAAGATAAATATCGATTACACGTGTGTGATCGTATTTAATTGCAATATAACTTGAATGTTTGGATTGTGTTGTTAAACATTTTGTAAACGTTTTTATATATAAAATTATTTATTATTAAATAAAAAAGTATGATTTTGTTGAAAATATATTTTTTAATTTAAATTTTGTGTAAAAATAAATTTTTTTAAATAATTTCTAAAACTTTTAGATATCGCATAAAATTATTTTGTTGAAAAAATTTTAAACATTGTATAAAAATATTATTGGAAAAAGAAGAAAGTATGTATAATTGATATATACGTATACATTTTTATTTTATTTTAAAATATTATTTTTTATTATTAAAAAAAACTAACACAATTATTCTCCGTCAAAACTTATTTCTCGATGTTAGATTGATATAGATTTCAGACCCCCAGTAACCTACAAATCGTTTTCGTATTAATATTTCTGGAAGAGGGATATGCATGTATATTTGGAAATATGACATAATTTCGTTTTTTGAAACTTTTGTGCAAAATATTCGAATAGGACACTCAAGCCTTAGTCACCTTTAATCTATATTCTCTTAATTATATGTTTGAATATTTTTTTAAGAAAAAATTTTTTTTTGAGAAGCTAGCGTTTTTTTGGGTACCGCCATTTTGTCGAAATAGAAAATTTTGAAAATTTTTGCCTAGTTCATCATTATATCTAATGTAAAAATTTATCTATTGTAAATATATATATACATATATTTTTTTTTTGTTTTTAAATTTTAGATGATTTTATGCTCACCGCCAGACACCTTTACCCGGACGCCCTCCTGGATTTCGGCTACGGTATGTAGGAAATCCAATTTTTTTTTTTAATTAATCACCGATTATGAAAGTACATTGAATTCTGTAAATGTGCATTCCTTTTTTTTATTTATGAAATAAGATGATTCCTCAAAAAAAAAAAAATCGCAGGAAAGCGCACTTTTTCTATTTTGAAAGTATATACAAGTCTGTACTTGTCTCGTCTTTTCCGCTCAATACTAGCAAAGCCATCATGGACAACCTTCGAGAAAACCAACTCCAATTTATTTAAAAGAAGAGCTATTCCTTATAGATATAGTTTTCAATAACACTACTCAACAAATCTTAAGGAAAAATTTGTGACTGATGTGTTTAGAGGTATCTGGGATATTTGAGGTATCCTGATGAGTTCATAAATATAGCTGAATATGGTAAGATTTTTTATCAGTTTAGTAAAAAAAGGTGGTTTGACCCCTAAACCTCTTGACTAAAATGTAAATTATGAGAGTAAGAAATCCCAAGTCAATTCTCAAAACTCTATCATATACAAAGAAAATTTCGAAATTCGTCCAAATTGAATTGATTCCAAACATCTCTTTAAGATTACTATTTCTTATTGCATTGGAAATTTATACAATATCACGTTGGAAAAAATATAGATAGATAAGTCGACTAAAGTTGTCTTTGATATTGCATAAACTCGAACGTTTTTTTTTAATTTATTAACTACTATCGATATTATAAGTAACTACATTACAAACTTCCATATACTTTTATACTATACATACATTTCAAAAAAATCTGTATATATAAATTGAGGTATTGTCCTCTTTTTAACAAATTTTATGAAACAAAAAATATAATATAATAATAACTATTTTATTAATAGCCTAGGCTTCTCACTCACCTTAATATATTTTGGCTGCGTTATTGGCTCTCGCGACAGATGATACTGATACAGCACCATGTAGATGCAGGTGGTCGCCACGAATATGGTGAGGAACATTTTTAGTGATTTCGCCAACGCCATCTTTTCGCCTTTTTTGAACATTTCTATGTGTGTTTTTTATTTTAAGTGGTTATTTGGTGTTTGTGTGTAACGAATGTTTTTGCAGTGTTGTGTATGTGTTTGTGTTTGCCTGCGTTGGACGCCGTCGTATTATCTAACTCATTAGTTATGGTTATAATTAATAATTATTATTTTATATATAATATTAAAATTTTGTTTAATTTATTTGCTTTGTTTAAGCAAACATTTTACTGTTATATTATTTTATTTTTATTTTTTTTACTTTTAATAAATATTAAATTGTTAAAGTTTTTATTATTTATATGTGTATAAGAAATAGTATTGATTATTTTCAGTTTTTAACTTAAATTTTAATATTTTTGTCTTTTGTAATATATTATATATTCGTCTATTTGTAACGCCTTTGTGCTTTAGTAAAAGTTGTTATAGCAATGATTTTATGTTAATAGAAATTTTTACTTTTTTTATTTAATAAAACTGAATTTTCGACAGCTGTTTGCGCCTGTTTTGTAAATTTTCACGTTAATATTTTATATAATTTTTATATTTTATTTTATATATTTCAATTATTACTTTTTTATAAAAAATGCTTTTATATTAAGCTGGTATGTGTTATAAATTTAAATTATTATGTTACACTGAATTATCGTTTTTTCGTCTTTAATTTACAAAGTTTGCATATAATATTATTTAATTTTTATTATTTACATACAATTTTGGATATATTTTGGTTATATTTTTGGATATATTTACGTTATGTTTTGGTTAGTTTGAAGATCAGTCGATTACTTTTTATGATTGTGCAATTTATTTACATTGGTCTTTATTATTTTGAGCTTGAGTGTCTTGAAAGAAAAAAAACTAAAGCTATAATTCGGTCATTTTTATAAATAATAATAATTTTTTTATTTTAATTTTATAATGTACCTTCCTCACAACGTTAAACAGCTAAACTCTTTATTTTAAATCTGAAAAGAAAAAAATAGTATTGTAGACATACGCAATAAATATTTATTTAAACTAATATAATATTTATTGTATATTTAATTATTATAATATATTATATATTAGGGTGGGTAAAAAAAACGATTATTTTCTTCGTCTCGTACTTTGAAAAGTAGCTGCTTTGACATCTCTCGAACCATTTTTGTAGAGCAGTAGAATTCCTAAAAATCTAATAATATTTATATAATATTTGTTTCATTGAGTTAATAATACTTAAGAAAAAAAAATAAATTTAGAATAGTCAAATTTCAACCGTTAATAGCAAAAAAATGCAAAAAAGTCGATTTAAAACAGTTAAAATATGTGCTCATAAATCATTAAAAAATTAAATTTCTTGATTTAGCCTTCTTGGCAAACGAATATTTTCACACCAAATCATTATAATGAGGCCCTAAAAATAGCAAGAATATCAATCATAAAAGCTCGAGTGGCAAGTAGCGAAAAAACCCGTTAGTAGTCATGACACATTTATTACCAAATATTTTTTGATAATCTATAGTTTGTTATTATTTTGTTTTCCGCGTTTTGTTACTTTTTTGTTACTTGTGACTCACACCTAACGCGTGTACGTACATGAGTACTGTATTCTTTTAATGCTATAATTAACGTTACGATTTGACCACTAGCTTTTATTTACTTGCTGAAAAAGCAAATTGAAACTTGTAATTTGAATTTTTTATTTTTATCAATAAACGCTTTGATAGGCATTACATATGAACATATACACACATACACTTATGAGATAGCATGCAATATAAACTGTGTCGTGTAAATTAATTGTTTGACTTAGATTATAGCAGTTGCACAGTGGAACTTTTCCTACATGCTTGAGATAAAAAATGAACTATCTAATAATGAATATGTGTCTGGACAACAATTACATGAGCAATTAAGCAGCTAATTGTTATTATTTGTTACACAAAGCAAATACTAAAACTGTGCGCAATTGTGGGAAATTGAGAATTAATAAAAATATTGGGTATATGGGTATGTATAAAATATTTTCGAAAGCAAGTGTGTTGAAAATATAGTTTTTTTATTAAAAATAATTAAACAACTAATTCCGTATCAAAGTCGAAATCGTAGTATGTCTGTTTTGAAGATCTGTAACTTGATTCTGATCTGTTAGTTGGCATAGCAGCTATATGTTATAGTAGACCGATCAGAAAAATTTGTTTTCCGCTTGTAGCCTAGCTTTGGATGATAATTTATGTAAAATTTTATGAAGATAAGAAGAAATTAAAAAATCCAAACAAGTACTCGAGTTTGGTCATTCAGTTTGTACTGCAGCTATGAGTTAAAGTGATCCGATCTGGACAATTTATTCGGAGACTATAGCGTTACTTTGGATAATAATCTGTGCCAAATTTCATTAAAATTTCCTGACAAATAAATTCTTCTTTATAAGAATCTGATTTGGGTTCAATTTCAATGGAAGCTATGTGTTATAGTCTTCCGATATTGAGGGTTTTGGTAAAATGGCAAGTTTTGAGAAAGATATTTCCGATGTTTCCTTCTGGGTGTTACTTGCCCGCGGTATTTATATAAATATTCGAAATGATGTGCTCATAATTTATAGCCTCGTATATTTGTAAAGAAATAAGAACACGCAAATTGATTTTATAAACAAATTTTCATCGCCTCTTATACTAAATTTATTAGATTCTCATTTTTTATATTAATGTATATTCATAATAATATAATTAATTTTAAGTTGTTGACTGTATAATAACCTATAATTTCTTAAGTATTTATATATGTATATCACTTCATGTTGAGTGCATGGCCAACTTATCTATAAAGAATGTGCAGATAAAAACTGATAGTTATGAAATTTGCAGCTCGAGCGCCAATTATTGAACACTTGATAATTTAAACACACACATATTTTAAAATATAAATATTACTGGCATTAATGTAATGCCAGCAATACTTATGCAAAAAGCCAGCGCATAAGCTACTGACTTTAACTGACGCTGAAAGGCAATTACTCGACTTTTTGTGCTGCAATATGGGTCAAGGCCAATAAAAATACGAAAACCCAAGCATGTCTATTATGCATAATTCACTTACTGCTGACCATTAGGTCGCGCTTGAATGGCGCTTACCAGCGCATACAACCGTATGCCAGGCTAATTTCTTAGCATAATTTTCTGTTTTATATTATTTATCAATACAGCAACGCTTAGCCAACATTTTCACTAAACGCCCCACATAATTTCTTTAATTTGCGTGCAATACTTGAAAAGCAAATAGAAAAATATACGCCAAAGAAATGTAAGCTGAACTTTATTAAATAATCATAACACTCATACGCCCTGTTGACCCACTTTTCACGCACACAAATTTCGCTCTCAACTTAATTGCAAATGCCATTTGAGTTTAATTGCACTTTCACTCGCAGTTCACACATAGCTACAAGCCTAAAACTGTGCTTGTACACGAATATGTATATGTTGTTTATGTGTGTGTTGTTTAGTGTCATGTAATTGCATGATCCTACACCGCGTCACGACACGCCTGACACGATTGCGGTCCTGCGCTAAATGTCTATTAAATTATTTATTTATGTATGTATGTATGGATGTACGTGTAAATATGAAGTCGTGCCGCGCGCAGTTATTGTCTACCAACGCTGATACTCTGCGCCACACACAGCACACACACACCGCTATTGCACTGCAGTCCTGCAGCGCGCCAGCCAACCAACGCACTCCAGCAAACAGCACACGGTCGACAGATTGACTACCAAACAAATGTCGGTTAGCATGTAAAACCAGCGCTGAGAGCGTCGGGCAGTCGGCAAAATGCAAAACAAAAACGCACAAACACCACCTTACAGCAACGGCGCGTTGCTTGTGTGAAAAAAGAAGAAAATTGTAGAAAAATGCATTTTGCCACACCATTTTGTAGACCACTTGCACATTTCCGCCCGCCCCCAACCGCCTACGTGTATAACTAACTGTAGGGAATCGTACGTCTGTCTGTGCCATCACCACTAAGCCATTTATCCAATGAGTTTCCTGTACACGAGCTACAGCACGCACACACATACACACCCAAATGCTATATAATTGTATGTATCATGGTGCAAATCGGTTTAAAATAAACCTAGTAGTGTATTAAAATTCAATTCAATTCACCAGGGCGTTCCAAACCCACATTTCGACCCTCTGTATGTTGGCCGCATACACGCCCTCTACGCTACAACTGCACGCTTATATAAGCTTTAGCTAAAAATGCTTCAACGTGCTGGCATATTTTAGCAAGGCAGTTTTAGAGATAGCTGATACAATCTGTAGGAAAGGCCAATTCGCAAAATTGACTATAAATACTTCCATTGATAATCATTGCTGTAAATGTCGATGATGTCGTAGAAAACAATATTTATACCCTGAATGGGGTATAGCACGTCAAAAACGAAGGAAACGTCACAGACCCTGATCAGAGTGATGATCTGAATCCGCCTATATTTTCTAGTTTGCCATCTTTTAAGATATCGACCTAAAATTTTATATTAAAACTCCTCTCATATTTGAGTCATATTTGCTTTGTTATCTAGCTGCTGGTTATTATGTTCCAACTGCAGTCAATTATTTGTGCAAAATTATTGCTGACTCCATAGGTATAGATGGAGGTAGAATACTCTTCTGTTACTAAACTTCTTCTTGAATCACGTCTAGAGGATACTGTCCGTATATATGGTCGTTTTCTGTATCCTCTCGTAGTTATTAAACAGAACTTGACTGGCTTTCTCCATACCTAGTAATTCCATTTCGAAGATGCTGCCTGAATAGTTAGCATGTAAAAGCCGTTAAATCTATGGCAGAATATTTCGATTGATTAGCCTTAATGGTAAGTTATGCTCTATATAAGTAAAGGAAGCATCGAGATTGCAGGGTACTTAGGTGACTCTCAGTCCTGCTTAACAGCCATATGTCAGTTAAGTTCTGATTAACTAAATTAAGACTCCTCTTTCACTAAAAAATCCTTTTCTTTTAACCAGAGCTGAACAGACGTTGAGAAAATAGTCCTAATAATTGTATAACTCTTTAGTACTTGAAGTAAGTACGTTTGATGGTTTACTAAGCTTTGTTAAGTGCACTTGCCAAATGAAATTATCTCAAATTAACTAATGAGCGTAGTTTGTGCTGTTCACCTTTTCAAATATCTTAATTACTTTTTAATCGTATTTTACATGTAGGCATGGCATTATACAAGCAGAAAACAATGTGTAAAAGCTATAATTGCTATGGTACAATGAAGGGCAAATATGCCTGCTATGATGTCTCCCCATACACCACTTAGTTAACGCAAAGGAATTCTTCCCACCAACGGCAAAGACAAAGGAACTATGCACTGACTACATTTACTATATTTACTACATGTATGCACTTATGTATGTATGTATGTAAGCATGTAGTCGATAGTAGTATCCACAATATCCGCTAAGTATGCGCAGGAGTCTCATTACTCTACAATAGCGATACGAGTATGTATGCAAAGATACCCAACAGCATGCCTGTGCATTCACACATACATACAAATACATGCATATGTAATTATGCATTTTCGCACGCTTCGTTGAGCCGCATGTCCTTGACAATTTTCCGGCATACAACAGAAAACAAGTTCAAATTTTTTAATAAACTTTTCTTTTGTATAGCCCTAAAGTGGTAGTGGAAGTGAAGTGAAAAAAAAGAGGATATCACAAACAGGGTGCTAATGTCAGAGCAACACAAAGCTCAAGCTTGAGTAGATAAAAATATAGGTTAGTTAGCCCCTTTAGGTATATTTTGTAGGAAATTTTTTTGCGCTATCTGCAATTCTGATTGCTCACGGACACCTTTTACATTTCTAAAAAATTTTTCTTAGCAGGTATATTTTTTCCCTGTATATAGGTCAATTTTAATCCATAAATTAACATTTTTCACTTTATAGAACTTTTCAGTATACGAATGTTTGAATTAAAAAAATTTCGCTATGAGATATTTTTTTGGAAATTTTATGCTTTTTGTTTTATTTTTTTCTCGTGCTTATTTTTAAAGATATAAGTTTTCAAAATACGGAAAAAATTAGTTTTTTCTTAGTTACACACTAGGTTTGGCCATGTGGGTGGGCAGATGAGTACTTGAACACAGATTTGCAAATGTGAAGCGATAACTTTCTTTTATGCAAACTTAAGAATTCTTTAAACACAAAAGCTCCCTGTTGCTGTTATTATTAGTATTATTTTTGTAGCAACGCTGGCACTTAACACGCACACTTTTTAAGCGACTGCTCAACACTTTATTTCCTGCTTTATTGTTTACTTTTGTGGCACTGTGACGCCGCAATAAGTGTTCATTTGAAACAAAGCAATGGCAAATAAAAAACAAAAAGCAAAAAAAACAGGCTACGAATGAAGAAAGGAAGCTGGAGCCAGAGCAAAGCTGCAGTCAGTCAAATGGGAAATACATATATACGCATACATACATAACAAATCACTCAGCGGCAGCACATTTGAATGCCCTTACTTGCATAAATTGCACTAAACCTGCATAGTACGAGTATATCACATGTAAGCGAGAGATTGCAGAAGGAGCATTGAATTAAGCATGCATCGGACACAAGTGGATAATCTGCAAATATATGCAACTACAATAAAAACAAACGACGTCAGCCAAGCAAAATTTATTAATGTCAACACACTCGCGCACATTTCGTAAGCCTCTCGCCGCTGGTTGGGCGGCGATGTCAAGTGGTGTAAATAGAGCCTTAGTTGGCGCGCGACACATAGACGACGGCTACAGGCGACAGGCGGCTGACTGTTTAACTTGGATTTATGGCGAAAGTTAAGAGGGATTTCGAGGACAAACGCAAACACAAAAGCAAGTAAAGAAAGCAACTAAAAAATTGCGTTTTTGTGAAGTTGTGTGAAACCAAGCTGGAAGTAGGTGAAAGTGAACTGAATGTGGCACACAACTTCAAAACAAATACATAGAAATATTTTTTGTCGGAATATAGAGCATAGTCAGCAAAAACTACTACATATAGAAATTAGTTAGAGCTATGGTAAGTTAAAAATGCATTGCAAAATGGCTTATGTAATAAAGCAATTAGAAATTAATTAGTTAAAGTAAAGAAAGAGAAAAAGCGTTAACTTCGGAAAGTTAGACTTAACAACCTTTTTGCACATACAAAAAAAATCTTAACAAGAGTTCTGATCTCTATAGAATTGTTTATAAATATAAAAGGTGTCGGTGAGCAATCAGGGTCGCAAATTCTTGTTAACTTAAAGTTTCCTAAAAAATATCCCTTAGGGTAATATAGATTAAAATTGGCCTAAACACAGCAAAAAAAAATTGCTGCAAAGAGAAATTGTTTAGCAATGTAAAAGGTGTCGGATTGCGATTCTTGTAGATCAAAAAACTGCCTCCAAAATAAACCTAAGAGGATTTTTTTATTAACCTATATTCAAGCAGAAAAATGTTCCTGCAAAAAACATTTTTTTTTATTATAAAAGGTTTCGGTAAGCAATCAGGATTACGAATTTTTCTAGAGCATACAATTTCCTAGACAATAAAATTCAGGGGATTTTTTCAATTAACCTTTGTAAAAATAAAAAAAAATATCCCTGCAAAGGAAATTTTTTTGGATATTTAATATTTGTATATTGGAAAGCCATAAAAAGGTAAAAAATTGTTTTCCAGCAATCATATTAATAAAATGTAGGTACAATTATTACAAATTTTCATCCAATATATACTAGAAAGCATACTACATATCTCCATTATTTTGTAGCAAGCTGTATACATATGTACACAAAAAAATAAGAAATACTCGCAAAATCAAAACTGACAATTTCTCCGATTTCTAAGAAATTTTCTAGCAAAAATTTCCACATTCATATTGTGAAAAATATGCTAACACACATTAACACATATTCAAATTTGCAATATGCATATGTATATGTAAACACAAAGTTATATTCCTGTTTTGCATTCATACATAAAGCCACACAATTTTTATCTCAAATTCAGATTTTTCTAAGAGAGAGTATACACAGCTCCGGAATGTAATAGAAAGCAGGAATTAGAAATTTGTAATACCAGGAATTCGTTTCAACAGAAAATCCCTTAAACGTAGCGATATACAAAAGACGGCTTAAATGCATTCCTGCAAGCAACTAAACGCACATAGATAGATATATAAGAACCCATACATATTCGACGCATTCACTTGCTTTTTAGAAGCGAATAGAAAGATGAATTATGTGGCAACACAGACAACACACTATCGCAACACCCACTCATACATAAATGTGTATAAATATATTTTTGCAACTGGAAGTCTGAAAAGGCAACTATGTTAAATGCAAACATCGTCAAAATATGGAGCACATAATATTGCACATATGCTTATACAGATAAACCTTAGATATACACATTGCATGTATATGGTTACCTGACTGTACAAAAACACTTGATTACACAGTAGGAAAGCACATGCCAAACATATGCATAAATGGCGCTTATGGCGGTTACACACTATCTATAATAATATGCATACTTTAAGTATCTGCGCTTGATGTACTGGAATTTGTTTGTGTATAGATGTTATATAACCTCGTTTGAACTGACTGCATATTTACGTCATAATATGACTCCTTGAAGGGGTTATAACAGTGATACTGAAAAAATGGATTACAGGTACAATGTACTTGAAAATATTCTCAGAAAATTCGACGTCGATGCGGCAAATAGTTTCGAAGATTTGAGCGTATTTTTAGAAAATAGAATCAGCTTCCTACACTTTTTTCCTAGAAAAGCTGTTCAGTGTAGGTGAGCAAAATTCCTTCGAAATGTAGGAACTGAAAATTTTCTATCGACCTATTTGTATTATATCCTGGTAATGATAGAAGAAATAGGATTTTTGATTTTTTGAAGCAATCTTAAGGTTAAGTTTTATCCCAAAAATTGGAATCAACTAAGTTCCACAAAACTCTCGGTTAATTATATACTTTTTCCTAAGCAGATGTATAAATTATTTAATCTTATCGACTGACAAGAATGATAGCTAAATATAACAAATAGCATCACCAATTTACCTTACATAATAAGGCTGTAAATGCATCAGTTTTCACTTAATAAAGGAGGACTACATATTTTTTTTTATCAAATTATTTAAAATATAAAATATTGTTTTTGCAGGAAGGTAAACTATTCTACATTATTTTTACATCTCTAAAGCTCTCGTATTAAATAAAAATTAACTACTCCCAAACATTTGCCCTACAATTAATGTCATAAAGAGAGTTTTGTTGATATAAAATAATAAAATTTAATACATTTATTTATAAATAGCTTTAATTAACTATCTTACTTTAAGCTTGTATAATATTTTCAGCCTTTATTGCCCATTATACAACAATACAATACTCTCTATGCGATTTAACTACTTACATGAAAAAGTTAAGTAAATGCCACACAGAGCTTAATAATATGCCGGTTTATTGCACTATATTAGTTTAATACTGATAACTGATAACAAATATTATTTTACATTGGTTGGCTAACATTACAGGCTTATCAAAGCAAATCTTTTAGTATTTTCGTATTACTTTTTGTAATGCCATATTTGAACTTAATTACTGGGCACTTGACTGCAAGCATTTGGAGCTATGTCAGCTGTGTAATAACGTATTATTTTCATTAATACACTGTCGTGAAAGTTCATTAAAAGTGGCAGCTTCGATTGCAATAATTCCTAGATATGCCTTTCTTATCAATATACCGTATCAATATTGATTTATTGCTCTGCTGGCAACATACCAACAATATTTTAAACGGTATGACATGCGAATACACTTTGTGTCAGTGATGACTCATTTTGTTTTGCATTGGTTAACAATACGCCCCTTAAATGGATGCAAGTAAATTTTGAAAGAGATTGTAGTTAAGAGTAATAAGTTCAGAGAAAGTTAAATATTTTAAGGCTGATATAAGAAAGATAATAGTTTTTCCAAATCAAGTTAAATATATACTATTAGCTGCCATATAACCTGTAAAATCGGAATATAGTGCTTGTATGGAAAACCTTTTAATTTGACAAGATATCTTCATGAAATTCGGCACGGCTATAGTTGTTGCCTTCCACCTTGCATAGCAGAAATGTGATTTGTTTCCTTACATTGTTCGAAATTAACAATTACCGAACTTTTCGACGTCATTCATGTAGCAGCTAAAATTTATGTCACACTGAAAAACTTTATGGCTAATAGAAAGATTTTACAGAGATACGTTCTGGCAATAAGTCATATCAGTACACTCATGTACATCAACAAACAATTGTCAACATAGAAATCACTATGACAGCTGGAAATTACCCTGTGAATGGTTATAAATAATAGAAAACTTTTGCATATTTCCATAAAATATTGAAACGTGACAGACACATTTAATAGTAAAAGTCATTACAGTATTAGTGAGCCTTATTTTACTGCCTCGAATACCGACTGATAAGCTCAACTTCGCAAACAATACAACAAATACTATAGTACTAATGGAAAATAATATACAACAACAGCAAAGTGTGTACACTTATCATATATGTACATATAATATACAGATATGTATAGATGATTACTATTATCTAAACATCATGATTTATATGATTTATTAGCACGCAGTTAATTTCCACACGAAAATCAACTGTTGCTCACTTGTTGTGTGTGAAGTATAAAATAAATATTTTAACTGATATTGTAAAGCAATAAAAGTGTGGCAACCATTAAGGTTATTATAACAGCCTGTATCTATAATAATACAAAAAGGACACCAAAATGTGGGACAAATGGAATAAACATCTATAAAAGTGTTTATATTTTTATTTGAGCGTTTTAGTGGGGCTGACATGTTGGCTTATAAAAAATATTTACGTACACACAATCGTAATGCAAATTATTAATAGTCACATAGAAAGCAAATTAAGAAACTTGTAAAGGTGTGGCGCAGATGAGTCGCAAAGCTTAGTAAAAAGTTATATATTTGTACACATTGTGAATGAACACTACAAAATCGGAAACGAATGGAGTACTCAAAAATATGAGTAAGAAAGTTGAAAGGAAATTAGCATGAACTAAACTTTAGCCCTACTGATGGCTCAGTTTAATTGATGCGATTAACATACATGCTATGAGCTATTCGTATTCGCTGGTGTTAAGCAAATGGATATGAGCCACAAATAAAAAAAAATGGGTTTGGGGTTATCTTTGTACTAAACGTAATTCGCCATAGATAGCCGTAAAGAACAATATTTAAAATATGTGTTGTATATTGCCTTATATATTTCGGTATTTTGTAACATTAGTGTTGCAATTCAGTATATTGAAATAAAGAATACAAAAGTACATACAATTATTCACCTGATACCCTATGCATATTCAGTGGTATAATGCGGCAAACAATATGCCAGACATTAACGATTAAATTTTATAATGATAGATAAAAATTTCTTCCTGTAAAGTCACCGCATTCTTTTTATATCATATCACATCGCTTCGCGAGAGTCAGTTAGGCACTGGAAGGCACGGAGCGTGCGTTTCTTTTATAGCGCTAGCTGGTAGCCAGCTTCCCGCGAAATCACCTAGCGACTGTTAAACTACATCACCTCGCGACTGTTAAACTACATATCAACACGAGAGTCACCCAATGACTGGCCAGGCACGGTGCCTGCGTTTCTTTCATAGAGGAACAATTTGATACTTTTGTGCTAAGAGATCTGTGGAGTATTCGAGGTGATTACGAATTTGAGTTCACAATAGTTTCACTTTGCAACACAAAACATCCTGTGTGACGAAAAGTTCATACTGATTTAAATAAATATTCGCCTGCTGCATTTTCTCTGTGCTGCTTTATACTATCTAAGCACATTAATAATTATGCTTCCACTCACCAACTCCACTTTTATTTACCGAAAACAGGTACTGAAGCTCGGATCTAGCAACATTTACTACGTTTATACCTTTTTCATAGGCAGAACTAAACAGCTTTTTATTAAAATGTTTATTATAATTTTTTAAAGATTTTTTTTTTAATTTTTATATTTAAGAAAAAAATTGAGATTAAACTTCTTACTGATCTCTTATTTTAAAATGTATTTTTTTCAAATATTATAAATAAGTATATATCAACATCGTTCACCACTAACTGTTGACAAACCGCGTGAAGTTAATACATCAATATTATATAACATTGTTCAAAATGCAAAAGCTAACATATTTTTATTAAGTGTTACCTATAAATGAGAGATTACTTGTTCGCTTCCTATCCACTTTTAAATTATGTGTTTATCTTTCTTAGCTGAATATTATTTTCGTATTGAACAAACTTTCATCAAAATATATACTAATACTGCGCATTGAAATTACTTTTGCCTATTAATATACAGTTAACCGAGCTCTTATCTGCCAAAGCATTTCTTCCGGCAATAATTATTTGTATTATCATTATTCACTAATTTTATAGTATTTGTTTTGATTGGATACACATTAAATATACCATGTTTTAGACGGTTTTATCAGTACATAAGCATTTGTGTTAGAAAACTAGGCAACTAAAGTGTACCGCACTCTTATCAACTTCCGGCACTTCCCCCTATGGCCATAAATTGTTAATCAAAAATATAAATGTATTTACATATTTAACAAATAGTTAGTGGTAGATTGCTTATCGAATTTAAGTTTTATGAGTACTTTGAGAGACGAATTTTCCACTGGGCAGTAATTATAATAAGTACGTGTACAAAAAATGTATATATTATACAATAACAGTAGATAATGAAGGCATGGTTGGATTTTTATAAGAAACCTATATATAGTCACTTAAATTACAAAATAACGTATCACAAGGAAATCGAAATTGAGTTTTATATTGCTTAGGATTCACTACATCATATTACATCATCACATGTACAACCAATATATAACCATTTGATAACCAACAGTAAAATTGTTTCAATTAGAATGGTTTCTAGTATATCATTTTCCCTCGTTTTT
The DNA here is from genome assembly GCF_023373825.1 of Bactrocera dorsalis. NCBI lineage: Eukaryota > Metazoa > Arthropoda > Insecta > Diptera > Tephritidae > Bactrocera > Bactrocera dorsalis. The sequence continues at coordinate 71,705,727 of NC_064307.1, read as the reverse complement.
GTAAACTTATGAAAAGTGTGTTACGTTATTTTGCATTTTAGGTGACGATATGTATAAAATAACTTAAACTTTTGCTCTTGACCAAAAAAATTTCCAAAAATTTTCCAAAAAATTGTAGTTATTCTGTTCCAAAAATTTGAAAAAATCGCAAACAAATTTTTGCCCATAATTCTATAATTTAGTTATCCAAAAATAACTCCCTAAAAGTATTTATCAAAATTCAAGTTTTTGGCGAAGTTTTAGCCGTTTTAGAGTCGTGGCAACAGGACGGGTTTAGCGGACCACAGTAACGATAGGCGAACTTTACGTAAAACTACAAATGCGTTTTGCTCTCAAGTTCTAGTCAGCCGATTTACTGAAATATGGCATGAATATCCTTTATCATAAATATCTTACTATCACATGAAGCAACAAAAAATGAAAAATTTAAGTTTAAAGTATATTATTTTTCGAAAATTAAAAAAAGTTTAAAAATGAATGAAAAAATCTACCTTTATTTTGTGCCGCCGCTATTTTATGAACTTTTTTCAGTTTTGCAGCAGGCGACGAGGACATGACAATTTTTCCCCCTCTACTACAAGAACGCATAACTTAACGAAAAAATATTTTTTTAATTTAACCTTTTGCAGGCTTCAAATAAAAATAAACAAATGATAAAGAAACCATAATAAATATATCAAATACTTTTTTATTAATTGCAAAAAACCTAGAATTAGGGTAGAATGCCGCCCGATTTCCGCTATCAATTTTGACCGTGTGGTGACACACACGCAAAAAACCCACACACGGCAAGCTTATCATACAAATTTACAAATATGTGCAAATGTGCGCACTATCAAACCATAATTTGGCTATAAAAATATAATTTGTATTGCATTATTATCAGTTTGTGATTGGTTTTACCAAATTTTTAATACTATTTGTGCGAACATATCGGAATTAAGACTGTGGTTTATCACTTGATTGTTTTTATCTAAATTTTTGTTTATTTAAAACTTCTAAAAGTAAACAACCAACTGAAAAGAATTAAAAAAAAAAAATTATTTAAAAAAATCAATTATTTTGATTAATATTAAATTATTTTTTGTATTTTTTATCTAATTTTCCGTTTATATAAAACTTCTTAAAGTAAAAAAATAATTTTAAAAAAATCAAGAAAATTTGATTTTTATTTATGTTAAAATATTTAAGATTACTGAGAAAATAAAAAAATTGAAAAAATTTAATACTTACAAAAATTTAAACCACTACGCTCAACAAATTGATAATGCTGTATTAAGCAATAATTTAAATCAAAATTATTATTAAAATTGATTTTATTTATTATTATTTAAATTTTAAAATAATTTTCTTTTCAACACTCTCAACGTTTTTTATCAAACAATAGTTTTTTGCACATATTTTTTAACACAAATTTTTTAACTTTCACTCATTTCAAAAACTGATGCAACTGAACTAAATTTGTTCATTGGAAAAAGTAGTTGCTAATAAACATAAAAAACATATTAAACAAATTAATATAATTAAGCACATTTGTGATTTAATTAAACGCCAAACAGTGCACTAAATACCAATAAATTTAATTTTTTATTACCCTTTCAAAAATAAGTTAATAATACATTATATATCAAATTCATAATTAACACAGTTTCAAACAATAAATTTTTAATGCGCGTATAATTTTTGAAAATAAACAAATGCATAAAGCATATTTTTGCACACTACAATTAATTAACTGTTTTTGTTTATGATCAGCAACGTGTGACCATAGACCAAACAATAACACAAATTTACTAAATATATGTCAACACTTCGGAAAAGCGGTTTACAGCGACGGCGCAAGTTCACTCAATTAAAAAACACAAACAAGTGGCGGTGTCATTTATTAATGAATTTTTGAATAGGTCAACTATGAGACTAAGCCCCAGCGGGCACAAACGCGTCATGTGGTGTAGGGGGTTGCTTGCATTGTTGTTGCTTTTGACATGTAAAAGTACGTGTTTCAAAGCGCAAAATGTTATCAAGTGTTACAAGTAATGTATGTAGAGGCATAGACATTATACGAGCTAATAGAGTGGGGGGTTATAGCTAACTCGTTAAACCTAATTGACTATTTTAGAGATTTTTGTCTAAAAAAGAGTTGTTGACTGACGAATCGAGCATTATTTTAGATATTTTTGTCTAAATAGGTGTTGATGAGCGGCGAATCGAGCACACAAGTGGCACAAATGATTTAGACTACATTTACATTTTGCAACTTTTATCGGTTCTTAAAATATATTTTAGAGCTTAGAAAGTATATTGCTCTTATTATGGCGAAAATATAAAAGTTACCATTCAATTTTACCTTGTTGTTAAAAAAATTAAAAGAACTTCGCATTCAGTGCGAAATTAATAAAATCAATTTCACGAAAAGGGGTATTTTGCCCACACAAAGCCCTCTCGCACGCCTTTGTCAAAGCACGCACACATCTATCATACGTAGTATATGAATTTCGGCTGGCCGTCAATGTCAACTAGAACTATAAAAGTCGTTTATTACAAAAACTTTTTTAATTTATTTAAAAATATTATGAGGCACCCCTTCCTCATTAAGTAACAGCAATGCGTATGCGTAAATTCCTGTACGGAACAGCAAAAATGCGCAAAATATTTTGGCGAAAAGTTTTGCCGTAAATTATTTCACATTTTGCACATATTCGCCTGTTTCGTTATGCCCGTGTAAAGTTGTGTAAATTTGCGCAATTTGTATGATTTACTTATGTATGTGCACTTACAGTCATTATTACCCATATATTTTACATTTTAGCACTTACATGTACCAAGTACTTATGTAAATATGGGGTAAGTGGGTACATGGGTATATAGCGAACTAAAGTATTGAACTTGCACTTTTGTGTTTGCATTGTTTCACGTCAAAGGCATTGAAGCTAGTGCACATGTCTGGTTGGGCATAGAACCACGGCTCGAATTTCACCAAACATGCCGTCATCAGCAAGCGAAATTTATGATTTTGTTGATGACGTAAGCGCAAGTGAAAATTAATAAATGTTAAGTGCATTTTATATCAGTTTATTAGCCATATATGCAGTTATATGAGCGCATCTCTGTGCGGAAAGGCTGACTATTTTGCACGAGTATTATATTGCAGTCAGCTGACTGGTAGGTCATTGGTAAATGCAGTTATATTGGATGGTAATGAAATATAGAGGAACAATAAATGGTTTATGTATATAGCGAACTCCTATAAGTATATAATATAGCATACAATCTATTACACAGGCTTTATAATGGACAAATAAAAATAATTCAAAACAGATTACAAATGTTTCGTCTCTCTGAGTTGATAGAGTAAGGAGATCACGATTCGTTTAGGTTACATGGCTGAACCTCAAAACCCATTTGATTATTTTTTTTAATTTTAATTTTCACTTATTGCCAATTTTTTATTTATTTTATTTTTTTCTAATATCACGGTCACTACTGTTTTGTCGTGTAAGCAAGTAGACTCATTGCCAGAAATGTTCATGAACGATGGTAAGCACGATTGTCTAACAGAAAATGTTAATCAACAGTCATATTAACAGTAATAATGTGACTACGCAGATTTAAAAATGTGCAATCGCACTTAGACTAGTTGCGCAGTCACATTACTTCTGTTGTCCTTTGCTGTTTACCAACACTCATTTTATTCTGTAATTAACATGGAGTGTTTGCATACGATGCTATATACACATATAGTGTTTCTTAGCACAGTACTAGAGAACTTGTATTAATTTTATTATTGCATCTGCTAATTTAGTAATTCATTAAAGAGCTTGTAAAAGCAAGGACGAAATAGACCGATATTACCATTTTTGCTTTCCATTTTCACTTCCTATTGAACTTGTGTGGCGACATCAATAAATATGACAAAAGTGGCATTTGTTATAGTCTGCATTGTAATGGCGACAACAAGGCGAAAGCCAAACATTACGTATACTATATACATATATAGGACAACTGAAGAGTTGAAAACAAGAGCGCGGAGCCATAAAGTCAGCAGCCAGCAAAGCAAATGGCGACAGAGCGACTGCAACCGCATTGCCTGAAGTTCATGGTTCATAGCTTATATATGCACAAGCACATATGTATGCATGGGAACATATGAATTTATGTGGGCGACATGCCAGCCAAAACCCACTGAACCATGTCCTCAATGTTTTTTCTTCCATTTTTTTATTTGTTTCAACACAAAAACCGATACCTAACCGTAGGGACACCCAGCAACAAACCGATTGCACACAACACATTCACAAGCCAACTGTACGCCTCACTCTCTATCACACTCAATCGACCGAAAACAAAACAAACCACAAAAAATGAAAGTAACAACAAAAATCGAACTCGAGTATTGGCAATTAAATCGTTGCTAGTCCTATGTACCTATACACGAAATATAAAAAAATTCAGTAAAAGCAAAAGCAATAACACCATGCAACACAAATATTGTACGAGTACAACAAAAGTACGAAAAAGCAAATTGTTTGGCCAAAATAACTTTACAAAACGATTTCGTTGCTTACTTGAAAAGTTGCCAATTTCAGATAAACTCTTTTGTGTATTGGTAAATATGTGCAAATGTATTTGTATAGCAATGAAAGCGCTTTCACACACAGATGTAAACAGTTTAGCAAGAATAGCGCGAAAAAGCAGCAAAAAGCTGCAGACTTGCAAATCTTTGCCACATTCACCGGCAACGGTATGCGGGTATTTATTGATTGCAGTTTAAGTGAGTAGACTCACGAATAGACCTATAGACATTTGGGTAGGTAAAAAAAAAATTAAATCTTTTATCGCCTGGTACTCTGGAATATAGCTTCTTAGACACCTCTATGAAAATCTCTCGAAGTATGAGCTGGTCTCTGTTCTTCTATTTTTATATCTTTCTTATTATTTATTTGGTTTTGTTGATTTTTATAGATGGTTATGTCTTTAACTCTTAACTTAACCCAAAAATTATATTGTAGAGCATTCAATTTCCTGTAAAATCTATAAAACGAGATATTTTTCAAGTAGTTGGAAGTGTGATATTAATTTTTCTATCTGATAATGTGAAAACATAGAAAACTTTAAAGCGAAAGCTAAAGCTCATACTTGGAGAGATTTTCGCAAAGGTGGCCAAGCACCTATTTAGTCAGAGTTCAAAGGAACAAAAATATTTTTTTTCTGACATACCCGCAGAAGTACAAAGGAACAAAAAAAATTCTTTCGCCTACCCTAATAGACAAACATATGTATATGTACTATTTTTCTATTGGTTCATTCCTTGGACGTAGACGTGTGAGGATAATAGGTGAGAGCTGCAAAAACTAAGTGCATGTATGTGTGCGTATTTTATAAGCGGAATTGCGAAATTATTGAGAAAACAGTCATTTTGTTTATCTTAATGTACTGTATATATAATATATATAATAGAAATGTAAAATAAGCAATTTCTTGGAATAAATTTAACAAAATTCACACAAGAGCACTTTTCTCCGAAAGATACTACGAGCTTGATAATAAATATGATATTATAAGAATATAATTCTCGTGTTGATTTTGCTTGAGTACATAGATTTTTAAATTGGTCTACCCAACCTTGAAGCTTCAGTTGCTAATATTTATTATACTATCATTAATGCCTTTCCTACCGAATTTAATAAGTCTCACACACAAGTCCGCCTAAATATATAATTTGTTTCGTGCTGCTTTGTTATGTTAAGAGGTCGATTGTTATAGGAATCTCACTTTGACAGCGTCGAACTCCGGTTACCTAAAACTCCTGTAAAATAGATCATAAGACCCTTACTACCTTTGGTTCCATGCTACAACGCAAAACGCAAATGGAGATCTAACTCTGACCCATTCCGCCCTCCACCAGACGAATACACCATAGAACATTATTGGTTTGAGTACGGTTTAACATAGCCCAAACACCATATTTGATGAGAGCCCACACCTTTTGTTTATAGCTCCTATACAGCAATATAAGTCAACCGATGTCTTCCTTACTCTCTCCTCAATAGTTGGCATCAATGAAAGTTTTCTATTAGGTTTTCTAGGTATTTCACTTTATTAAACAGGTTAAAGACGTGAGCATCTGAATGAGGGGGAGGCTTATCTGATATCTTCTACCTCCTGGTAAATAAAACCATTTCAGTTTATTTGGATTGTCGGCTAAGCCGCTGCTATAACCCACTTGGATAGCACGTGGAGGTAGCGTTAGGTTTTCAACATTTTACTTTATCCACAAGAACAAAGTCTTCAGCAGAGGCTGGCATCCGACAACTCTCTAAGTTCCTTAAATAGGTTGTTAACTACAAAGATCCAAAGCACTGGGGAAAGTAGCCCACCCTTAGAGTATAATTCTTCTCCAAACCGAGGCAATGTTGAGAAATAAATTCTCCTAAATACATATCTAATCAACCCATCAAAGCAAATCAATAAGTACGAGATTGTGGCTCCCACTCACTCACATGATGCTCAGCATAGTAAATATTAGCTTTAAACTCGGAATGGTCATTTAAAGTCAAGCCAAACTCTACAATCCAATGACTTTACCGCATGTATGTATGTATATACCGCCGAGATGTTCTAGAAATCATTTATTCATTTCGACATCATGGGGAAAATAGACTCAGCGTTAATTTGGTTACTGTATTTAAAATTTGTTTATATGCACACATACATGAATATATTGAAACGTGTGTGAGTGTATGTGTATATACAACTGTATAACTATGTAAGCATGCAAGTATTTAAATTATCCCAGCTTTTACTGCAGTGTCCTCATTTCATTCACTTTTACTGCTGCCTGTCACAACTGTCACTGAATTTTAATTAAAATTTTGTAATGGTCAAGTTTCGAAAATGGGTTATTTAAAATTTCATGTCGATTGCATGACGACTGACGCTTGTGAGCACTCAACACGATAGCATGCAGAGTAAGTAAGCGATAAAAGAGGAATCAAGTTAATAGACAGACATCCTAGCTGGTATACTTATAGAGCGTCCGCATGTATACTCACATACACATGTTCGTTTGTATGTGCTTTAATAAAATATCAGGGTAAGGGTGAAAGTTCTATGGAGCTTTATATGTTTTGTACTTTTGGTTTAAAAATGCTCATTGGTACTTCAAATTGGCAGCCATTTTTTTTTTTGTTTTTTCAGTCTCTGTTGTAACATGCTATTGATACAATACTGCAAATAAACTCCGGCCCACAATTTGGTATGAGTAGCTACTCAAGTTTTACGGCATGTATGGAGGATAGATGCTGCAACCAACAACTGTGCTATTTTTTTTACATTTTTTTATTGGTCAGTAACTGGTGAAAAATTTCCAATGAAACATTTTCTATTGCCTATGAAAGGAAAATACACAATAAACCATGCAATAAAAGTGGTTAAAGGGAATAAAACTCAACTTCCCATATTTAACGCATTCATACACTGTATATTGTTATGCTGTTATAAAATAACCAATACTATCTACCAAAACAGCAGGCGAAAACGCAATAAGAGCTGACATTGCTGTGACAGCAAATGAATATGGCATAAAAATACTGTGTAATAATAATAGCCTCAACTATTGTCGCCTGTAAAAGCATGCCTAAGCCCGCAATAAAAATATTGCGCACAAATGAAAATTCCAAATTGAAATTGACTAGTGCTCATAGCAATAAAAATACATTTCATTTTTACTGTTCTTGCAAATATATGTTCATATAACATACATACATACCATATGTGTATATTAAAGAGAAGTATTTATACTAAGCCGAGAAAAATATTTTACTGAAACTTATATAACTCCAAATCACACATTTTTACATTTTTAATAAATTTTAAATCTTCCTTGCACAGCTTAAGCTTGAAAAGCTTGAGCTCACTTTCAAAAATTATATAAGTTAATAGAATATGTATATTTCAAGCCACTCACCTCATATATTTTACTGTCATTTCAAAATTTTTAGGAATAGTGAAAAATTCTGGAAAAAAATAGAAAAAATATGAAGATACGTTATAATATAGAAAAAAATAATTAATAAAAGTATAGCAATGATAAGGGTACAAATACAATAGAGATTTTTCGTAGTCGAAAAAGTATTTTCGTATTTTTATTATTTCAGTCGTATATCTCCAGTGCTACCAATCACATTGTGTCATTCCATATAGTGTTGAAGAGGTGAGATTTTAAGCATCATTTGACAAAAAAAAAATTAAATTCGGCGAAGTCAAAAAAAAAGTTACAGCTATTCAAAAATGAGTAAAATAATGAAGAAATTCGTTATATTTTGAAAATTTTATATAAAAAAGGAAAGAATGCCACGCAAGCCACCAAAAAAATTTGTAAAGTTTACGGAGACGATGATGTATCAGTTCGTGTATAACAACAATGGTTCCCTCGCTTCCGTTCTGGAAATTTCGATTTACACTGATGGAATAATGCCTCTAGAGCAAAAATGGCAAAAAATGGTCGACCAGAATGGTTCATATTTGTTTAATTAATTTGTTAGTATAAATATAAAAAAAAATTAGGTTGAAGTTTGATCAGATATTCGAAAGGACTTTTTTGACTACCCAATATGTTATATATTTATCCACGCCATTAAAGAACAACGCACAAAAGTAGGCAACACTTTTCAATAATACTCGTATTGCAAATTAAGCACCTCAAATTTATTTTTTCCAATAAAAAACCACATTTAAGTATTAATAAATAAGATAGCCGTTTCGATCACCTATCGCTTATAAATAGTAGCGCAACTACACCACTGCGTATGAGTGACAATTTTTCACACACCAGCTAAACTGAAAGTGACAGTGCAAGTGGATAAGATTACTTAGTGCAACAACAAATACGGCGCTCGACCGCACATTGTTGTTGTTACTCTTGTTATAACAAGCCATCACAATTGTGACTGTCGCATTTATTGCCAACAAATGTATGTATAAAGGTATGTATGCGAGTATAAACATGAATAGTTGCATTGCAAAGCTGCAGTTCAATCAGAGCGCACAGTTTAAGCGTAGAAGGTGCCTCATGCCACTCAAGTGTACACTGTCAATCCGGAAATGCACACGCGCACAGAATAATGGCCAGGTCGTCACCGCCAACACACGCACACAAATTGCTGGATTTATTATGCGTTGGCAAATATGGCATATACATTCGAGGTATAAGTGTGCTTGTGCGTATAAATGTAGCGGTTAGCTACTAATATTGCGATATTATCTGTTATACAAATACTAGCGCAAAGCTATGAGCTGCATTTGCTGTGCTTGTCAGTTGTTTGCAATGCGTTTTTATATGCTTGCGACATGTTGTTACAGTATATAATAGCTTTGTTGACCTAACGGTTGTACATATCGCCTAAAACTAAGCGAGATAGATATAGGGTTATGTATATGAAAATGATCAGGATGACGAGAAAAGTTGAAATCCGTTTGATTGTCTGTCCGTCCGGTGAAATCGGTTAATAATTCCGCCCGCTCCCCATATAATGGTACTATTAAAAACTACTAACAGCGCTATAAATCATTAGCTGAATACGTCAGAGATACTAAATTTTACCTCCAAGATGGAATGAGGGCGTAAGGAGCTTAAAGGATCCGGAGTCAAAATTCGACGATTCGAATTTGTGGCACCGTACACTTTATGTGAAATCGAGACCCGCCCGACCGTTTTCTTTACAAATGTTCAGTTCACCCGAACTTAGCTCTTCCATGCTATTTGGTTGTTGTTGTTGTTTGCTGTTTGCTGCCATCGGCCTGTGCACTGTCTATTAACACAATTTCTGCTTGCACATGACATTCGCAATGCACAACAAGCACACACTAAGCCGGAGCTCGCCGCTAAAAGGATAACAAATGAAATCAACAACAAAAACAAGGAGCTATGTGGTCAAAGGTAGTAAAGCAGCAGCAGAAATAACAGTTGCAATGGTGGAGTCATTTAAGCATATAAATTTGTTGGCTTTTGGCCACAACAGCCGTTACTGTGGCTACAGTGAAAATGCAATTATTCTGATTATTGTTGTTTGTTGTTGTTGCAACTACCGTTAATGTTAATTGCAATCACACTAGCTTGCATATATTTTTATAGCTGTATAGGATGCTTGTGTATGTGTGGTGGGCGTGTTGCTCTAGCCACTCTTTGCTATCGCTGCGGTTATGTAAAAGCGTTGTAAATTGTTTTGCGGCTTTGTAGCGTGCACTGTATTTAATTAGACCAAAATGTTGTACAAACGATATGATTTAAATATAATAGCAATAAAACTGCATATATACATACATATATATGTAATTAAAATGAGTTGAATGTTATAGAGCTATTAAAATAATGTGGTTTAAATAATTGTTGAACGCTGAAGCTGTTATTCATTATGAGCCTTCATATGAAACGAACATTTAAGGCATAAAATGATGCTCGGTTAACACTAAATTAAAGGCTTTATGTTTTCTACATTGTGAGACCACAAAAGTAGCGTTTTTGTACCCTGTACAGGGCATATTGAGTTTTCCACGAAGTTTGTAACATCCAAAAAGAAACATTGGAGATCCTATAAAGGAATATATAAATGCTTAGCATGACGAGCTTAGTCGATTCAACCAAATACCACAGACAGTCAGATATGTCTGTATATACGCGAACTAGCCTTTCAGCTTTAGAGATATGGAATTGAAATTTTGCAGATATTCTTTTCTGCTCAAGAATATGTTCATTTGTCGGAACTGTTAATGTAGGATCCCTATTTCATAAAGCTGCCATACAAACTGTACGTTCGAAATCAAGTGGTTGCTTGGGAAACTTTTTCAGATCGGTTCACTGTGGCATATAGCTGCCATAGAAACTGATCAATATATCGAAATATTGGCTTTAGTAACTTATTTTTTTCTTTTTACATGCTCAATGAATCCTGTCTAGTAGTTTAGCCTTCTCTCACTCTACATTTTACCAACCAACTATTGAACTCTGTGTTGAAAATCGCAAATTTCTTAAACAGAATATTGAAAATGGCAAATTTCCGAAGCAGAGTATTGAAAATCGTGCATTTTATAAGCGAAACTTCTGCTAATTACATTAAAATTGTTTTCGAAGGTGCGTATTTACTTGCAAATGCATTTCACACGAACGCATTTTACAGTTCAATGCCTTAAAAGCTTCAATAATCATCAACATGTAAGCATGCTTTAAAGCACACGCAATAATCGAGCAAAATAATGCGAGCGCATCCTTGTTGAAACATTAAATTTCATGTTCACACTACAATTGTACACACACATACACACACAAGTAATGTGGGGCTATATTTGGACCAAATGCCGCAATAAACACTTCACACGGTATTTAATGTTCAGTTGTGTGTATGTGTGTAAGCACTCATAAAGAGGTACGAGTATGTATGTGTTTTATGCACATTTTTCCACTTCAACTGGCAACGGCAATTTAAAAATACAAATACAATATAGAGTACCGATACAATACCAACAAAAATACTATATATGCTTGAATGTACTTGTGTGTGTGTTTAACATTGCAAGCACGTGGGTAGAATAGCTGACTGTTTGTCTATATCCACATATGAATATGTATATAAACGATTATACCGGTTGAGCACTTATGTTTGTATGTGTATATACCCGCAAATGCGAGCAAATGCTTTCACATACTATAATTACTTTTGTTTCACCACTACCACCACACAAGCCGACAAACCGCACATGCCGCCAATAATACACTATACTTGTAAGCTTTTGTTGGTATTTCCTTCCTTCCGTTAAGTGCTCTTCATATTTTTCTTCCTCTTTTCTTTATATACATATCTGCATACATTTGTGTGTTTCCATTCACATTTCTGTTGTTCTTTATACTTTTTGCGACAATTATTGCAAGGAGCTTGCTCACATGACCGCAAAAGGTGAAAGAAATTAAATAAAATACTACAGCCCGTACCACTTATGGGTTCAGAGTAGCGTTTACAGCCACAAATAAGGTGTCGGAGCGTATTATAGCGGTAACTTAGGTGCGAGCGTGCGTGGCTTACCTACGCATACTGCCGTATTAACACAAAAACCAAAAATATAATACTCGTATACATTATTTTCTTATTTTAACGGTTATAATATCTCAACATGGAATAATGATGATCATACTCAGGCATATGCCATGCAGATAGCAGTAGATCTACTGCTTCGAAGTACAGTCTCCTTCAGAGTAGAGACTATCTACTCCGTTAGTAGCGCAGCGGCATAGAGAAGGGTTGTCTATGTAGAGTTCTTATCCTTAGTTCCGTATTATTTTATGATTAAATCGGATGAGCGCTAAGGAGCATTTCGCTCTCAACAAGGTCCACCTATCCGATCGGTATTTTTGTAATAAGTTTGAATATCTAACCAGTTCCCAGCTGCATCAGCCGTTTGGAAAAATATAGGGTAAAATCATCTCAGCACTTATTCTTTTAATGCTAATCCGTTTCCGTTATTTGAAAATAATTTAACATTTCAGTTTATTGGGTTACTTTATGTTTAAGGTTATGCTGTCATATGGTCGTCATATGCCCACCATAGCCATTTGGCAATTGCAAATAATTATATAGTAGAATGTATTTAGCCACCATGGCGTGAATGACTTTCTTAGTTGTGCCTTTTGGAGAAGTGCGCACACACACATACTTGTGAACTCTTCGCCGCCTTATCAACCCATTAAAAAGCACAAAAACAGCAGAATAAGTTCTTGCAGTCCTTTGTGTATTATTAAGTTTCTAAAAAGCTCTTATGTTTACCTGATTCTTGCCAGCAGGTTGGTATATTGCTGCTGGCCAAAAGGTACATTATGACTGCGTTGTATATTTATGTACAATAACATTTTTAGTGTGTGTTGTGGCTTTTTGTTTACATTGTATGTATTTTTATTTAATTTCGTTAAAAGCAAGTATGACATATGAATATGATTTCGAAAACCTAAGTTAGTGCCTAGCATAAGGCCAGCAAACACTTGAAACGTGTTGCCCAGAAAGCAGCGCATTTCCCTTTTGACTTCAGGTATATGTATGTATAAATATATTTCAGTATTTTTGCTCGTGCATTATATTTTAGAATGACTAACAACACCTTAGGAAAAGGTAATGTGTACCTTAGTGTCGCTTATGCAGTTAAAGTCAGCTGGTGTTGCAGTCTTTTTATTGTGGTTGCTTTTCAACGTTGCTCCAGCACGTTTCTGATATTTGCATAATTGTAGTTTAAGTTTTGAAGTAGTAGCTGTGAATGACCTGGACCATAGTGCTTGCGCAGCGATTGAAATATTTCTATGTAAATCTAATTTTAATGTTAAACATATATATTATTAAAAGATTATTTGCATTAGTAAAAATTATTGTTTAGTCAGTGATATAAAAGATATGATTGTTCTAAGCTGTCCAAGTGTGATCTCTGTCAGGATTGACTAAAGTTAAGGAATATATAGGTTAAGTTACGTTAAAAGGTGGACCCTAACAGAGATCTCTTAGAACGCTCGGTCCGTCGAAGATAAACTGCGCCTTGCAAAGGCTGGACAATGGAGCAGATAAGGGGATTTCTTCCCACCGAATATTCGCTTGATATCGTTTCTTTATCATTTGACCTTTTTCTACCGAAACGGCCTCTTTTGAATGTCCGCTCGTCTTATCGTCTATTATTACCACAACAAAAGATCGGTTCCATTAACTCAGGAATGCTTTCCATATACTTTTTTTAAAAACATCAAAAGTCACAGTCCGACATGAAGATATTCTCTTATTTTTAGAGAATAAACCCATCAAATTAGGACTTTATCCCCTTTTGATTTTGTTTTACCGCCAAGTAAGTCAACTGGGAAAACTTCTTTGCAGCGCAGTCATATTTCATACGCAGTGAATTAAGTGCTAAACTTGACAGCTGCGTGACTGAACTTTATCCACGCACTTTCTCAGCCAACTATGTACAATAATTGCAATAGTAGCGTTAGTATAGGGTGTTTACTAATATAGGGTGGATTTTTCATGCCGAAAGCATTGTTAAAATTGAATATGGAGGCAACTTAGTGTATATAGAGGACCACACAGCCAAAGCAACTTTATCACCTGAGTGCTAAAGGGTTTCAACAAGGTATGTCAAGTTAATGATGCACGTTTGGCTTTGTGGAAGAAATCATTTGGACGTTTTGGCCAGTACGGGTATACTGAAAGAAGTCGTGTAAAATTGTACTTATCGCACGATCTCCATACAATATTTCCATTAATTTTCCTGTTCCTGTTTTCTATGCCTCCAAAATAAACACCCTGTTTTTAACAAAAAATGGGAATAGACTAGTAGCCCTTACTTACGAGCACTACGCATTTCAGCACGCTAAGTGCATTGAAATTCCTCTCAACCGCATTCGCTCGAACACGTCGAAGGGTAGGTTCATTTGTTGTTACAGATTAAGTGCACGCATTCGAATAGAAGCGCATGCGGGCATACATAATGCATATGCATATGTACGGGTATATAAATTTGCTTGTTAACACACACGCAGCTTTATTACTCGGTAGGTGGTGGCGTGAGTTAGGTGCGTTCTATCAGAGTTAGTGTTATTGAAGTAGTCACAACTACTCACATGAAAAGCTGCCACAGCCATACAAATATATTGGAAAAAGCCGTTTACATTACCGTTACCGCAATTGAAATGCAACATCAGCCACATGACTGCACGCCATCCTGCCTATTTCCTTTTCACATTTATGCCAACCACTTGTGTCTAACCCTATTTCCTATTTATGTTGTTATGCTTCGGCGGGCATGCATTGCGTGTCCATCTGGTGCTTTAAGTAAACCTAAAATTGTATGCCACCTTTTGTTTAATCACATTGAGTCCAACCCTTTGCTGGTCGTATTAATAAGTTTTTGAAATTTTTGTTTTTACTTTTCATTTTGATACCCTGAACAGGGTATATTAAGTTCGGCAGGAAGTCTCTCAGCTTTTGAAATAACGAACTAAAGTTTTGCACATGATCGTTACTGCCGAAGAAGCTGCTCATTTGTTGGCATCCTCGATTATGGAACAACATGGCATATAGCTGTCATCCAAATAAAGTTTCTATTTGACGAGATATCTTCACCAAAATTATCATAGTTTATTGCCGAAGGCAACACCACTATCTCTGAAGAAATTAATGAGATCAGATCACTATAGCATATAGCTACCATACAAACTGACCGCTCAAAATCAAATTTTTGTATGGCAAACTGTTTTATGTGTGGATGGTATAGTAATTTCTTTTTTTTCCTGTTTTTATTTCAGTTACTTTTAGCTGTGTTGTTGTTATTTTTGTATTATTTACACTTTTCTCAATTAATTGAAGTAGCTTTCCTTACAGTAGTTGGGCTTTCGTTACTAGTTGGGATATATTATTTTGCCATTATTACGCGCATTTCTATCATCCATTATAACTTAACCCATTCTCTCATTTTCATATCACATTTAGTTCTGCTATTTAGCGAATTCCGTGCATTGTTTGCTAGCCGGTCTATGGCCGCTTGCAGCTCCTTCATACGTTCATACTACATACAAATAAAATAGCAACAGTTTTTCTGGCCACACCATAATGACATACATTATCCACTTTAAATGTCTAGAACGCAAAACAACCAATAGGGGTACTTTTTTCAGTTACTAAGTATAATCAGTACAACCACAGCGCAACGCTTATGTTGAGTTAAGTTGGTAACGGTATGGGTGGTGGGGCCATGTCAAGTCAGCCCAAGTCGAGTACCTACTTCACATATATTGCCCTTTTGACTTTTTACTTTGTGTCTTACTTTTTTATAATGCTTTTGTTTTTGTAGCATGGAAGACTCTACTTTTACATATTTGCCTGATATTCCTCCCGAGACCGTGTGTGTAATAAATAATCGCGTCTGCTGTTTCCTATCAGCTGCTCCTGTGCGCTTTGTTGCTTTTCCATTTTACTTACATATATACATATTTGCTCCTCTATTTATTTGCTTTAGCTCGGCCCGGTAGTCATGTGCCTAACTACCTGACATTCTTGCTACTCTTCACTTTTTAGTACTTCCTATAAACAAGGCATGTGCTGAGAAAGCCGGCGAAAAGGCTGACCGAGTCAGGAGCTCGTTTCATTCTTATACTCATTTCCATGCTCTCAGCATTGCAGTCAGTTAATGCGCAACTCTCTCTAGTGCCTTTATTTTTGTTCTAAAATATTCTAGCTGGCCCGGAAGATATAAACACGCCTGTTATAAAATTACGTGCCTTTGTCGCATATGATTTAACAGCGAGTTTCGTCCCTGTTTATAGTGTTTTTACAGCATCTATTAGAGTGTCTCTCTTAATGCTCACATGTTGAATATTTGAGAGCGAAAAATGGAGTAATGGAAACTATATGCAATGCAAATGTGAACTACAGTAGGCGCTTAAATTTTTCGAATTCCTTCTATTTTTACACTCGTGTAGTCATATGACGTCTGAATTTTTTCAAATGATATACCAAATGCGTGGCTGTTGCAGCTTTATTGACCTGGTATTATTTTTAAATTCAATTGTTGAATAAATACAACTGAAACATGTTTGTATTGTGTCTAACATGTGTTTTGAAGTTAAAAAAGACTAGAATGCAATTTGCGATATTTTTAATGCAAATATTTCATTTACGTTCGAAGCATTTAAAAGCAAAAGTTGACATTGACATTGACTTTTTTTCTCACTCAAATAATTTAAAAAATATTTACCGTTCCGCATAAACATTTGCAAAATTCCTAAGTATGTATATATTAATATTAAGAATAAAGGGTCAATTTTCTCATATTTTTTTATTTAAAAGTACTAGGCAGTATATTTTAGTTTGATCTATTCTTAAACAATATCAAGATGCCTTGAATAAATTATTATAATCAAATCATATTTAAATGTCTTTTACAGTTAACAACTATGTAGGGAACATTCTGAATTTAAAAGAATACTGTAAAATTAACATTTTGAAACAATGCTGTAAAACTAACATTTTGTATTTAAAAGAATACTGTAAAATTAACATACAATTCCAAATTATTACAACAGACTGTAAACGGACAGCGCAAAAGAACAAACCGAAATATGAGGAGAGAGAGTAGATACTTTATTGTTGTCTTAAAAATTATTAAAAGAAATACTAATATGTATATTAAAAACCCACGCATTTGCAATTATTGAAACAAATAAAATGTAGGAAAATAACTACATATTTATAAACAAGTGTCATGACGTCAATTTCATTATAACAATTGAAGGCAATGAAAGCATGTGTTAAAATATTTGTGAAGACATTGTGCAAATATTGTTTAATAAAATTAAATAGATAAATATGAAATAAATTATTTGTCAAATATCACAACTTTGGAAAATAACAAATTAAGCGTTTCTGTAAAAATAATGTAACAATTGGCACACTTGTATTTTATTCTAAATATTTGAATAACCAATTTTTCTATTTTTACTATTATTACTATTTAAAAAAATATTTATACTATTTAAAAAAAAAATATTTATACTATTTAAAAAATATTAAACATTTGACGCAATTAAATTTAAAGCACAATAACAATATTTACGCATTCAATAAAATGTGTTTGTTGAAAACAAAAATATTTACGAGAAGAAAACCTGTACCAACGAATCTAATGTGGTGTTAAGATAATTTCAAAAACGTAACATTTTCTGAACCTGTATAGACTATATTTATTTAAGAGGTTAAATTTAGCCTTCTTCCAATTGGAAAATCCAAGTATAGCCAGGTTCTTCTCCACCTGTTCTTTCCAACGGAGTGGAGGTCTTGCTCTTCCTCTGCTTCCTCCGGCGGGTACTGCGTCGGATACTTTCAGATCTGAAATGTTCTCGAATAGGAAGACCTCCGTCGGAACGAGCCTTATACAACAGCTCAGAGGATTTCAGGATTTTTACCACACCTGCTGCCCAATATCTATTAAATGGCAGCATTAGGAGCCGTGAAATATAACCCACATTATACTCTGCATTCCGTCGAATACCCTTTTCCAATTATCTGAAAGTGGAATCTTCAGAGTAGATGACCCCTACCATATAAATATGTTCTCTTTTTCCTAAAAATAGAAGCTTTTTGGTCTACCAATCTTCAACTATCATGTGTTGATAGTATTGCAATGCATGCGGGATTTCTCTAGTGCCCAATGCTTTAGAAGCTCAAAGGTCTGGGGTAACGTAGAATGTCTTCATTTCATGAAGGAATTAACAACTTTTCCAAACATCCGAAGAGGCCTTAAAAATATTAATCAGCTTTTTTAGGCCGCTTCAAAAATTAACTAAAATTGAGACTAAAATACCTCTGCATTTATCGAAATCTACGAATAAATTAACTTTATATAACTATTAGTAATCTGACAATATTTTTTATCAATATAATGCAATTTAAGCTCGCTAAAAATTAAACAAACCTGCAACAGCAACACTGTCATAAAAATAGTGTCACTTTGGGTATGTATGAGTTTTGGGTAGACCTTAATTTTTCATTGTATAAACACTAAATAAACTGGAGCATATTAAATGGAACTGTGTGTGTGCACAATTTGTGAATGTAATGAAAATTTTCTAAGAAAAAATACATACATACATATGTATAAAACAACTTACAAATTTTCACATACAAAAGTGTTTTTCTTTTCAACCATATTTACAAATAAACAAATACACACACACATGAGTTTTCCACACACACTGGGTTAACACGCACAGAAGACAAGTAAGCCACTGATACGTGTAGGCGCTTCACGTTCAAGCATTCATTTATATGCCAGGCGGCGCATACAAAAATTTAAAAAGGAAAACCTTGTAAGTGCCAATGTATGGCACTTTCACTTTTCCCCCAGCATCAGTGCGAAGTGGAAGTGACGGAGAGGACTGGACAGCGGCAGCAGCCAATATAATACGCGTCGACTCGTCAATGAATACACAACCACATAAGTTTAAACAAAAAAACGAGGAAAAGGAATTATGATGGAGCCACTTAAAAGCGGAGCAAGAGTTTGGAGCACATCAAGTGCGCTACCAAAGGAAAAATGGAAAAAAAAGAATAAAGCAAGCAACAAGGCGCAAAAGCTGAGTCAATAGATGTGCGAGTAGCCACAACGGATGATGGAGCCGCGAATAGCAGGCGCATGTGGTGCGCAGAAGGTGAAGCAAAAAACAATGCAAACAAAATTTGTTTGCTTTTTGGAAAAGGAGAAAGAGCGCAACGGCAACGGCGACGGTGACAGAACACTAAAAATAGAACAAACGCCGTGCATGCAAACGTCGAGGAGGCATTACGGCACAACGTTTGAAGCAGAGGATTACCCGCGTGAAACTGTTGGACGCGACTTTGATTGTATTGAATATACACATACTAGCAGGTGCTTATATACACACATACATGCATGCATGCATACATACATACGTGCATACATATGTGCATATTAACAGCAGAGTTACGCTGACAACGTGGAGCGAGTAATGCGACAATTAGGGAGCACAATGAAGGCAACTAAAAAAAATTAAGAAAAAATTAAAAAAAAAAAAATATTTAAGAA
The DNA here is from genome assembly GCF_023373825.1 of Bactrocera dorsalis. Taxonomy (NCBI): domain Eukaryota; kingdom Metazoa; phylum Arthropoda; class Insecta; order Diptera; family Tephritidae; genus Bactrocera; species Bactrocera dorsalis. The sequence continues at coordinate 71,686,107 of NC_064307.1, read as the reverse complement.
ATCATTGCAAACCAAAAACTCGACAAAAGCGATAAACGCAAGTGGTTTTGTACTACGTGGAGTCGCGCGGCAAAAAATGTACTTTGAACGTATAATTGAGTGCAATGACATATACACACTATTATCTACATATAGACATGCTTATATA